>NW_010118036.1:0-11734 GCF_000699245.1 Pterocles gutturalis
AAAGGAACAGGAGTATTCATATTTATGTAATTATGTCTAACACTCGTGCAATTGGGTGTCCTAGACTGAAACCTACTAATACATTCACCATACTCCTTCTCAGCTTACTCGGATATGTTTCTCATAGAAGAGCCTTCTGTCAACAGGCACACGCAATTAGCTTTGAGTCAAACTCGAGCCCAATTCTGCAACATCTGTACAGTTGCCACCAAACTCTGACTTCATGGATTCTACCTAAAAATATACCATCAATGCTTTCTCCATATTAAGCTACATAGCATTACTGTCATGCAACTGATACCACTTCTATGCACTTGAACAACTTTAAATTGTCGGGCTTCATACTTACTGGATATTTGGGGTAATTCCCTCCAGCAAGACAATATTGACACCTCCTATGTGAGCAGTGGCACACGTCTCAGTCATCTTTTGATGTAGTACATCTTTAAGAAAAAAGATACTTAACAGCATTTCATTCAGTAAAATATTTCCAGATATGCCTACTCCTTCAAAAATATAGTAGCAAGAAAATAATTGAAAAATTACAGTGGTAGTAGTCACATTAAGTAACCTCAACTTTAAATTGTGACAAGAGGAAAGCTTTTGAAAATGAAAGGAGTGACTATGTTCTAAAAATAATTTTCTCCAGTGTTTTCCGCAAATCTTCCATCCTTCTAAAATCCTTCAGCACCCTAGTAATAGTTTTTAAAAGACCTTGTTGAATGTTGTTATACCATCTACACACAGACATAATGTACATCTGTTTACAAACCAAACATAGTAAATACACACATACATTGGTATAGGTATGCACATAGATAAACATGGAAGGATGCCATTAAATTTAATTAGAGTACGTTTTAGCTTATCCCACCTTTCATTTTTTCTTTCAGGGTGAAACTGCCATGAATTCTCTTCAGTTCAGATTCCATTGTCAGACCACCAATGTCTGCCTCCAGGTGGGTTCGGTTCACCATGCCTATTCCAAAGACTACGAGAGTCACGTGCTGTGGCTCCGAAGTCACCAGGCTGCGCTTCCTCTGGGTGTCTCTGCCATTATCCTGCTCATTCTCAAACACCACTCTACAAGCAGGTTCAGTTGGGCTTCGAACACCTACAGAAACACAAATGAGTTATTTAATGATACTTCACAAGAAATCCTATCCTTGGCATATCTGATTTATATTTGTATTTGAAACCAAGGATCACATATCCTGCACATCAAGCGAACTCTAGGCACATTATCTGGGCCTCGCTTCTGCCACTCTAATAACATTGCAACTGAACCAAATCCAAGACACAATGGGAACAATAACAAATGATGTGACTTCATTATTATTCACAGATATATTCTTCTGTACTTCACATAAATATTAATATTTATGTAATTTTACTGTTACACAATAAAAATCCTCCAACAGTTTCCCATTGTCCTGCTTCTTTTCTGATCATTTCACAGCCAAAGGTTCTTGTAAGTTAGTTTTGGATGAGCAACTTGTCCTTTTCAACACTCAGACCATAGACACAATATACGAAAATTTACATTTTCTGCAGATATCATAGCTGTGGATATGACATTCTTTACATGAAAGATACTGCCCTCTGTTTAACAAAGCTCTCATTTGACACTCTTAAAAAAGTTTTTCATTCTTTATTTTTAAAAATCCCCCAAAATATGCCTAACTAGTAACTGTATCATCCCCTGCACAATTACAACAACCTAAATCTACCAACAAAAAGAATGATGTTAAGTCAGCTCTCAAATTTACTCTGCTGTGCTAAAATATATCAGAAACAGAGAGCAAAGATCACCTCAGATCTCAAAGCTTTGGATGAAATTACAGTCCAATATGCAGCATTTCCCTTAGCCTCTTAAAAACAAAATAGGACCTAGGGAGTAACAAACTCTGTACACAATTAACCAGACAAGTTAACTTTTTAACAGTCTGCATGGCTAGTCCAACCCGGGTTAACTGGGCTGCACAAGAATATAAAGAGACCGAATTTAAAACCAATCAGTTAACATGCATTTGACTAAGTCCAGGACTGAAAGAACCAAAGCATACTATAAAATTGGGAAAATAATTTTTTTCTTTGCACACTGTCTTGGTGAACTAACTACAAGCTCCCCCTACCCTCACCACTTGTCCCTCGGATGCATGTTAGATGGGGTGGGCAACTTTTTAAAAGCCGCCAATCTTTAACCAATCAAGCTTTAGAAGAATACACTTCAGCAAAAGTGTGCATTCTCAATTATCTGGATTCATAAACCAGTTTACCTGTTGGCCCGAAAGTTTCAGAAGACTTTTCTAAAATCCCGGTTGGGTCAGAAATGAGTGAATAGAAGTTCAACAGTTTATACATGTTTTGCCAGCACTCAGCAGAAGGTTCGCTCTGTTCTGACACAGTAATAGAGTCCGAGTCATCCATATGAATAGTCATGTGGTCAACTACGTCCTTTGAACCTTTCCTGGACACTTTAGAAGTTCTTCTTTCTGACCTCCCCAAGGAATTCTTGTTTCGAGATTCTTTTTTATTGTTCTCATTGTTTGTTCGCTTGTTCTTGGTGTTGTTCACCCTGTTACCTCCGTTAAGACTTCCTCGAGAGCTTCGGCTGAAATCAGAAGAGCGGAAGTCTCTGTGTTTGCGGGTTTTAAAAGTAGGTGTTGGAGAGGCCGATCCAGCTGTATATCTGCTAAGTTTGATGTCCGTCTGCGTGGCTTTGATATCATCAATCATTGTGCTGAACTGGTGAATAAGACGAACCAGTGCCATGTCTACATGCTGGCTTATGGACTGGCAAGAAATTGTAAAATTACAGTGGAAAGTATTATAATAGCGTTTATTCAAGTCATGAAAAGAAAGGGCATTGGCAGAGTTATGAGGTGTGCACATGGATTTCTCCATTACAACAGCACTAATACTGAAAGTTTCTAACATCAAAGCTGGTTTGAATTCAAGAGGAGGAAGATTGACAGCTCCTTGCCTAAGGAAAGAAAAGGCACAAGTTACTAGTTTGTTTCTTTTTATGGCTAACATGGAGTCAAATAACTTTTTACACAGTGGTACATGTAATTTACTGAATCCAACCTTTTATTTCCCTTAGCTCTAAAATGAGCTTTCATACTCTCATACTGCATGCTAGTAATATAGCACTCATTCAGTTCTAGGTAAACTTTGGCACACAATCTTTCCATCATAAACTAAAGCTTTACTGGAGGGCAGAATTCAGCATCTAAACTGGTAATAACAATCTCATTTACAAGATCAATTACAAAACAGCATTTAAGAGCCCCTCAAATTTCCCCTGCTATTGTTCCCACCCAGTAGCTCACCCTTCCCCAATCTCCTATTTTCAAAAGTAGCTGAGGCTCAAACACGCTATTGCTCCCACCCAATAGCTCACCCTTCCCCAATCTATTTTCAAAAGTAGCTGAGGCTCAAACACTTAAAGTTTCCAAACCATTCCAGAGGAAGATAAAAAAAAATTCCAACAGGAAGAGAAAACAGGTAAGATTAAAAGAATAAAGGACTCTCTACTCTTTTAATAAGAATTTTAATACAAAATCCTGATTCTGTGAAAGTTCTTTGGAATTCTGTATCTTCACATGAAGAACTTAATTTCTGTTCTTTAACCAATACACATATTTCAAACATCTCACAACATACCTCCGAGCTCGCTTGCTTTTTCTTTCCTTTGCTGTATCTGAATCAACAATATCTGCTCTTAGGCAGTCCAAAGTTCCTGAGAATGAAAGGTACTCTCCAAAATACATCCTGTAGCAGAGTGGCATTGCATCTTGTGACTGAATTCCCGTGTAACTCAGAAGAGGCTTGAAAACAACCTACAAAACAAAAGCCACTCATTCAATATTTATAGTGTCATCTACACAATATAGAACATTTTCAAGTTTTATTGATAGTGCTGTAAAACAGAAAAGTGGGATTAAAAAGAAGAAGCTTTAAGGACTTTTTGAGTAAAAAGATTGACTAGACAGCAAGCTAGCATTGAATAATTAGCTGTGGGAGCAAGGTTTCTGCATCTCCCCCTTCCCCCGTAAAAAGTACTCCGGAGATTAAGGTTACTCTAATATACACTCCAATATACTCTTTTAAGTTATAAAATAATCCTCTACTAATCACCATTCATAAAGCTTGTCATGGGACACCTCAGAGGTTTCTAGAGCTTCTTTTCTTTCTATATGAATGCATAAGAAACATGTATAAGAACAGTATAATGTTTTAATCAGGGTAAGATTGATTTATTAATTTTTTTTTTCAAGTAGTAACTAGTTTTTCCCTACTGAACTCTAAAATACATCAGCAAACCACACCTACCTGTGCATCTGCTAGCTGGACAGCAGGAAAACCCTGGTTACCCTCCTCTACACCTGCAATGTCATCCTGACTGGTGCTGTGCTGGGAGTGTGTGCCATCCAGGGTGTTCTGGTCACTAGACAAAACTGTGTTGAAGTCTGAAGCAGAGGGTATGGTAGGGAGATTGGGTGCCACACCTGAAAAATAAATACCCATGGAACACTAACACCACAGCAAATTTTAACACCACCAACTCCATTAACTCAGCAAAGTTAATTCTATAGAAATACACGCCATACACATAGAAATTCAGAGTCTTAGGCAGGTCTATAACCTCACAAAAGGGGCATTCAAGACAAAGAAACAGTCTGATGTTTCTGAAACAGGTGATAAGTTGAGATAGTAAAATTCATATTTGGAAAGCACAAAAATATCTCCTCCTTTTTGCCATTCTTCTGAAGGCCTTTTGTCTGTATTGCATTCTAGAGGATACTTAACACCTGCTTAAACTGATATAGTTTACAGGCTGAGCCGCCTATACCATCAACAAAAAGCCAAGTTTATCCACAGATGTAGACACTTGCTTTCAGCTTTCAATGTGCTAGAAGCTTCTGGATTTTATTAGTCCCAACGCACGACCCACTAATCAGATCTCTACAGATCAGTCTCTAGTCTTCCCAGAAACGACTATGAGCAGCCACTTCCCTGCAGCTGCTCTGTTCAGGAACAACCAGACTTGTAGCACACAGGCAGAGTGAGGCTTACCCGCCTGCATCTTGAGTCTGCACTGGGCTCAACCTCCATGAGACAGAGTTGCTCTGCCAATGTAAATTAAGCCTGACTCTTCAGAACACGACTACACACCTCCACAGAAAAATGATTTCGATTAATCTGTGTCGGAGTTAAAAATCACAAAGTAATTTCAAGAACATGAGCTTGCGAACAAGCTATTGTAATTTCGGTAGGAAAAAATACAGCTTTTTCTGAAAACAGAATTTAAAGCTTTATTTCTACCCTATGATTCTCTTTGCAGACAAACACATTCCAGTTTATGGAGGACCTATGCCAATTAAGTAATATGTACAGCACAAAGATGCTTTGTAAGATCAGACTACTTGTTCAATATTAAAAACAACTTATTATTGCCTAAGATTAATGCATTACGGTTGAAAGATTGTTAAGAGAGAATTGTTACGTATCTGTTTATTTAATACACTTAAATTGTTCAATAATGTATCTTTTCCTTTCTCCATTCCCTTACACCAGCTGTCCACTTCCCAGACCTGAAGACTGCTCTCAAAACAGATGTTTATGTTTAGCCTCAAAACTGAACTGAGAAAGAGCAAGGATTCCAATGTACAAAATCTTCATCACAAAAACACCATATGCAAATTAAAGATTAAAAATAACCAACAAAATCCAAGGAATTCTGCAACTGAGGATGATTTTATGGCTTCGCTTTTGGCAGCTACACATGGTTTTGGCAGCTACACTTACAGATTCAAATGTAAGAAAAATATGAGCTTTTGGAGACAAGGTGAAGGAAATGAAAACAGTAGTTTCTCTGTAATGACATTTGTTCATTTTCCAGTTTGCTCACAAGCCCCACAAGTAGCGTCTACCTCTGCTGAACTTAAGTCACTTGTTCAATTACTTTTATCAAGAACACAGTAAACACAGGAGCAGCCAACCCAGAATCGTCTCTTAAGTTCAGCTGTAATTAGCAATACCTGTTGGAAGACTGTTGTGTCCAGATTTGGTGGCCGGACTTTCTTGTACCACACTTCCCCTGTTGCCCACAGCATTTGACATCCAGTTATAGAAACTCACAGAAGATGGTTCAGACAGCAAAGGATGTTCAGATAACATGTCTGTGGCCATAGTATTTCCTAAACAGATAAATCAGAAGCTTTCATATTTGTGGTATCAAAGTCAGCAAATAACAGGAACATGGCATGATTTTACTGACAATACACATTTACTATTAAAATAAACCTAATCCTCAAGGTTTATTCCAGTGAACTATGTGTCAAGCAGCACTACAGGTGCTACCACAGAAGTTACACTATGACACTAATGGATGTTGTAGTACAAGTGTCTTTATACGTGTTCATTTCTACCACTAATTAGAGGAAAGGAGTCATTAAGAAACCAAAATACCTCTTTTGCTGAATAACATTTCATTCCCTGACAGCAAAGGAGAAAGGTTTTAGAGAAAATGCAGTATCAAACTTATCTATTTTTCTTTATATAAATTATTACCATGCACTCCGAACAATAGCACAGAACATAAAAACTTCAATGCATCTATTTCTAACTTCTACAAAACACACTTATTCAAAAGATCATTATAAAAAAATCTGCAAATTATTATACACAAACTAAGTCATTAGAATGTTCGTTTTAGTCCATTTTTTGACCTGCTTACAAGGTCAAGAAAAAAATGACAAATACAGAATGATCACTTCATTTCCTTATTAATTCAAGAAGACTCACTTAGGTAATTTATATACTATACTCAAAAAGTAGTAAGGCTAAGTAAAAGGAAAAGATTTTATTTATTTTGTTGGTTGTCATTTCTTTTCCTGACATGATGTACTCGATGTTTGCTTCTAGGAAATGGTATGGTGCAGTGACATCTAGGAACTGCTATTAAAAATTATGATTCTTATTTGGGGGGAGGAAAGAGGGAGGTGAGATCTTAAACAGAAATGAGAACTCATAGTGAAAATATAGTACCTTTTCTAAATCATTAAAATAAAATCAATCTTCCCCGCCCTTCCCCTTCAGCTTACTTATGTTACATCATACCTGTTCTTGTTAAAGAACTACTTTTAACTGCAGTTGTACTTCTTTGAGGAGTCCCTTCCAAAAGATTATGCAGGCTAGGAAAACTCCCAGTAAGATAGCTGAGCAGACTCTCTTTTCTTGGACTTTCTTTGACTGCCATTCCCGAACGGCCAACGTGCACTGGTGAATCTGTAGCTGTATCTCCACTAGTATAACTTAAGGAATGATACGGATGTATACCCTTGTGGAGAAAACAAAGAAACTAATGAAGTAATGTATAAACTGTAAAAAGGAAACGAGCATTGGTCTGAATATGAGACTGGAACACAGTTACTACACAAATCTCATTCCTGCAAACTTTTGGGCCAGTAGCACTTCATTTGGGCAGGTCATATGCCATACAGGTGTCGTGCCTAAATGTGCTATTGAATTCTCAAGTATTAAAATAATTTTACATGTAAAAAAATATTAAAAGCCAAACAAGTAACAAATGGAGCTGAAGATGCGTAGAATTCATATAAAGCAAGTTTGCAAAGACCAGTACATAACACTGAATATAAGCCTCATTTGTATTTGGTCTTCATCTGAAGACCAAACCCCTTCTGTCCCTAGTATAACGGTAAGTGCAGCCTCTGGGGAAGGCAAAGAATGGAAGCTGGGGATGTCTGGCACCAAGAGTAAGGCTCCTGATCCACCTAAAGGCTTAAAACTGTGAAATAGGTTCTCTGCCCTCACAGCTGAAGAAGAGCCAGATGTGCTTCCAAGCAAAGCATCTGGGCCACTTAACCCTAAACCATGCAAGACCACCAGGAAGGAGCAGTAAGCGATAGTACCGGGTGACTATCTGCTACAGGGGACAAATGTGCCAATATATGCTGGGATCCGACCAGCTGGAAAGCAGCTTTGCAGAAAAGGACCCAGGGATCCTGGTGGACACCAAGTTGAACGTAAGGCTGCAATGGGCCCTTGCCAGGCTGTCCAGCCTGGGCTGCATCAGGCAGTAAGGTACCAGCAAGTCAAGGGAGGTGATCCTACCCCCTGCTCAGCACTGGTGAGGCCACACCTGGAGTGCTGTGTCCAGCAGTGGGCTCCCCAGTCAAAGAGAGAAATACTGGAGAGAGATCAATGAAGAGCCACTAAGATGATCAAGGGACCAGAGCACCTCTCATATGAGGAAAGGCTCAAAGAGCTGGGGTTTTTCAGCCTAGAGAAGGATCAGGGGGATCTTATTAATGTATACAAATACCTGAAGGGAGGATGCAAAAAAAAAACCAGAGCCAGGCCCTTTTCAGTGGTGCCCAGTGACAGGGCAAGAGGCAACGGCACAAACTGAATCACAGGAGTTTCCTCCTGAACATCAGGAAACACTTTTTTACTGTGAGGTTTACTGAGAACTGCCACAGGTTGCCTGGGGAGGTTATGGAGTCTCCATTCTTGGAGACATTCAAAACCCTGCGCAACTGGCTGAAGGATTTGAGACTGAATCCCTTGAAAAATCAAGTGCATTTTCTTACAGATGTTGGTTCAGTAAGCTGCAGGTTAATGTCACTCTTTTGATATTTATACTTCAGTAAGCTGCAGTTTAATGTCACTCTTGGTATTTATACTGAAATCTCAATATCAGGAACATACCAGCAGGAGGCCAAATTTTATTTCTTCATGTACGCATATAATTATCTATGATGCAACATCAGGAACATCCCAGCAGGAGGGCGAATTTTATTTCTTCCTTCATGTACGCATATAATTATCTATGATGCCTCTAGTACTTACATGGGTCTAGGAAGTGAAGAATAAATGCATAGACTGTGAAAGAAAAATTGCCAAAATTGTAATATTTAAATTCTGTATTTTACAGCAACTAAGGTGGCTCTGCTTGAGCTGGGGTTTGGACAAGAGGACCTCCAGAGGTCCCTTTCAACCTCAACCATTCTGTGATTCTGTGAAAAAACACAGTTGAAAATGAATCGGTACAAGCCATCAAGCTGACTAACACACATCTAGAGGACAACAAATAACCCGAAGAAAAGGAAACAAAACCGCCCAAAACCCATAAACATTCGCAGATTCTTTCTGTTCAGAAAGTAGAGATGGAAAAAAAAACTTGTAGTTTTCTGAACAGCTTGTAGAATTAAAAAAACTCACTAAATTTACTACAAGTTATTGGAGAGCTTTGTCAAGCTTAGATTTTATGTAATGACAGTTAAATCTACATTTCTGCTGCCATAAAAAGATTATAAGCCAGAAAATTAATGCACATCCTTAAACAATGCACACATTTATTGTTTTTAAGCTTGGCTGTGAAGTTAATTGGCAAGAAAACCAATAAAGAACAGACTCAGAATATACACCAACTGATGAAGCGTCAGGATAAGGAGCACACTTTCCATGTGTTATTGTCACTTTTTACACAAGTACTGATTCACCTGCAGCCTACAGAATTTATTCTGAAGAGGCCAGCTACAAACAATTTTCCCCTCATGCATGGTGCTAGAAACTTACCTTTATTTTCAGAACAGAATCACTGTGAGTGTGTGTCTTGGATAATTTCCTCATGATCTCGGCGCCAGTTACAGGCCCAGAAGAGCCACCAGCAGGTGGAGGACGATGAGCTGTTCCTTCTAAGAGCATTGTATGCTCACTGACAGTAGCTGGAACCAAGCAAACAAATTATCTCATTTGCATATATATGGGGAGCCAAGATTATCTATTATTAGGCACACTTATTTACAAGCAGTCATGAGTTTCTGAATTCTGACACACACCTACACACAGCTGTCTCAAGAATTCAAGGGGATTTCAAGACAAATAAGAAAGCCTCAGACATGGGCCTACTGGAATTTATCTAATACAAGTAAGCTAAACAAATCTTTTTTTCCTTCTGATATCATACAACTGTTGCTCTGTGCTATAGATCCATAAGGAAGTTGCCAAATTTCCCTTTCTTTGGCTGACTCTGGCATGGTTGATAATTTTTTGAAGATGCTTAAATTTGCATGAATTCCATCTATAAGTAAATCTATACAAGGCAACAAAATGGCCACTTCCAAAATTCTTGGTGAAAAAACAGAATACACATAGGGGAAAAAAATTAAAATGCTTCACTGATTCTAACTCTGTTTCTGCTCAATCAAAGCAGGTATTTTAGAAGAGGGGAAAAAAATTCCTATCAAACTGCATGATTACACAAACATCTTTGGTTTTTGCTGTCTTTAGGCTGATAACGGTTGCCTGGCTTCTAACCAAAAGCAGATTCTTCTGACTTTCTAAAATTATTTTTTTCTCAATATTACATAATTCTTACTTGAGAAAAGAAAAACATTGTACATAAATGCTACAAACACAAACTCAAGACAGCAAAAGAGTGTTCCAACAACATGTATTTATTTAGGCCCTTCCTTTCTGTGGTTCTTACTTAAGTCATCTCTATGTCAAACAGAAAGCTAAATCAGCTGCTTATGTTAAATTGTCAATGTGTAAGCTGGCAACAGAAATCCAACATGCCTGAAGTAGTAAAAATGAGGAAAAAAAATGACAAAAACGTCTTCGCAAAGAACAAATAAGAAGATCGGCTTGAAGCTATTCTTGGCAGAGTTCATAGAATTGCAGGTTACAATTCTTAACTAAGGTCAGAACCCACACAACTAAATCCTAATTGCAAGCTAGCAAATAATTAAGTTAATGTAATGTATTTTGTCCAGCAACTAACAAGACAAAGCATGCAAAGAAAGAGAATTCTCCTGTTTTGTTTTTCCCCAAACACGTAATCATTACTACAATACTAGAATTGCCAGCAGCAGCTTCAAAATGAAGATGATGCTAAAAAAGAAGCTAGATGATTCTAAAAAAAAAAAAATACAATGTATTCAAGCATTAAAACTAAAAAAGATACAAATGCTCTGAGAGGAGCTATGAATTTTCAGGGAGACAGAAGAGCACAAAAATACCTGCATCAAATTCAAACTCGGCTCCATCGGCACTTGTGTCACTCTGAAGACCCCCTCCATTGTCTAATCCAAGCCCATCCTCATGCTCATGGTAGGCATTTGTCTGTAATTTAACTGGCTGAGCTGGTCTGTGCAAACTGACTCCTTTAAAGGCTGGGGTCACCACAATGAACTTCATCCATTGCCTTGCTAAGGCAACAAGACCTTTCTTTAAGGTTACTAAAGCAGGAAGACCATCACTCTTAAAAGAAAGAAAAACAAAAATTAAAAATGCATATCACAACATTTTAAAGCAAACTGGGGAAAAAAGTCATAAGTCCCTTAAAACTTTGTGCTCAAGAGGCTTATGACGGAAGCATGCCTGCACCACACAACGTCCCTTCAGATATAAGAAGCCATAGATAAAAAGAAGCTAACAGATAAAAATTATAGCTTCATTGAACACACTAAATACACTCCTTTACATGACCTGAGGATCTAGCCCAAGGGGCCAAAAAATCAACCGGAAACAGGTTTCTTAATACGAAACTAGAAGTACTTAGATAATTCCAAGGCTCTGAACTATGGACTAAAATTCACAACAGCAGTAGATTGACTGTAGAAACAGAACTGAAATTAAAAAGAGGGTGTTTTTTCATTGTTGGTAAGCAGTACTTTACAAACACAAATTTGAGGCAAAA
>NW_010118037.1:0-3083 GCF_000699245.1 Pterocles gutturalis
TGCATCAGGAAGTTATCATCAATGCACTTATGTTTGAAGTGATAAAATCATGAGGAAAATAATACAGTGAAAATAAATCAAAGCAAGATAAGGTAAAGCAGCAAAATAATAAGAGAACTACCATAGCAAGCATAAAATAAGGTAACGCACCTTATCATTACTACATAGAGTTAGCAATAGTGATTAAGAAAATCCATCACCAATTGCCCTGACAATACATCACCATCATCCAGTCGCTGGGGAGCCTGGTCGCAGTGAGGATTTGGAGAATCCTTCCCGGCAATTGGGAAATCTCTATGCAGTGTGTCCACTGTACAGATGAGGCTTCCAAATTTCCCTGCAAACGGTCTCCGCTTTTATACAGTTGAATAAACAACTTTACATCTCAAACTGTGAAAAACATCTGGTGTGGTTTTCTACTTGTTAACATCCGTCTCGAGGTTGGTCAGGACATGAAGAAGGAAGTTAGCAAGGGTAAAAGCATCTGGTAATCCTGCTTAATGTGTCTCTCAACAAAGCCTGTCACAGCCCTGCCACATCCTTTTACCTAGAGGTCTGTCCATCGCTTGCGACAGGCATATCTGTTTTCAACAAGTGTGACCACTCTTACACAACCAGCACCTTTCTGCTGACCAACCTTACACGGCAAGCGGTCCAGCAAAGCTCTAAGCGCGTTACAGCAAAGCTTTGATGAATTGGCATTTATTCATAAGGTAATACATTGCATATGTGATCAATATTCTACACGTTAGATATGTCGTTAGGTTGTGAGGTTCATCTGGTGGTCAGCTTTGGTTCAGGGTCTCGCTGCTCAGGGCTCATTTCAGGGGTGTCATTTCAGGAGTAACTCTAGACCCACCTTGCACGCCAAGCAGATGAGAAGATCATCGTTTTCAGTTGTCCCACAAGAAGATGCTGGTGCCATTTGGGTGGCAATTTCTCGAGCCTAAGCCTGTGTGTTTACTGCAGTCAGCCAAGGATTGGAAGAAGAACAAGTTCACAGGAACTGGCAAGGACAAGAAGTGTGAATGGAGTCACTGCTTTACAAGGAAATGCTGATGAACTCGATGGGAGTTGACTGAACCATCTCACCTTGTCAGGGAGTGGCAGGAATGGGGCTGCTCCCCAAGGAAGGGTAACCTGGGTGTCACTGGGGCGTGGGCAGTGCCCTCCACAACCAGGGAGGCAGAGCAGGGTGGCGACAGCAGGGTCCATGGACAGACCCAGGCAAGGTGACATGATGAACAAGGTTCTGGGTCCGTCCAAGGTGTTCCGTCGGGAGCAGCAGGAGATGGGAATGGAGGCAGGACTGACTGCACATTTGAGGTCCATGGAGGAGATCAGGTTGGAGGAAGGTTACCTGCTGGCTAGGTCTGAAGTCCATCCACAAAATAAAGCCAGAGTCAGAACTCAAGGCATGTCCCCCTACAACACAGCTCAGGCCAGGACTAGGTGCTCAAGCCTGGGCTCACATGGAGCTCCTGGGCCATGAGCAAAGGGTGTAGGAGGAGGTCCCAGGTGAGGCTTCTCAGGGCAATTAGAGTATTTTAATGCCTTCAGGGGCCCGTAAGGCCTGTAGCAGTGATGAAAGCAGATCTTGGGAGGCTTGGGTTGGCTGCTTGAGTCTTCAGCCCTTCCTCAGCCAGTCCAGTCTGACTGTGTGCAATTTCCTGCAGGGGGGACTGGACATCACAAGTCTTTAGAAGGAGAGGTAGGACCCAGCCTAGCCTTGAGGAGCATTCTTCTGTGTTGGTGGGACTGAAGGTGGGGAGGAGAAGGAGGCAGTGATGTAACAGGGGCATGTAACTGGAGCAGTCCGTCAGGAGTATGGATGTTCCTGGGTGCTGCTCGTCTCCATCCCTTTGCAAAAGGGTGAGAGAGGAGGAAGAGGGGTTTTGTAGCTTTGAGGAGGTCGTTAAACAGAGAAGAGTTTGATGCTCTGAGGTTGAACTTCTGTGGATCTGCAAACGAGCAAGAAACACAACAAGTGGTGCTGAGCAAGTGGGAGAGCATTAAGGTGGCTGTGGGGTTTTAACTGCAAACTTGGACATGTGCTGGTTTAGGTAGAACTCAGCCTGCCCAGAGCTCCAACTCCTGATTGCTCATGGGTTTGTCTTGGCTGGCTCGTCCCAGTGTGCTACTACGGAGAAATTTGGGGCTTTCTGGAGCAGGAATTGCTCCCAGGGTCAGCTGTCCTGATGCTTGTTGTCAGGATCAACCTCTGTGTGCTTGATAGTGATCCAGGGGAGAGAGATGAAGAGAAGGTGATGCCAGGCACCGGGGGGAAGGAGAGAAGAGCCCTGTGAGCAGGGAGGGACTTCCTAGAGCCTTCTTGAGAAGCTGCATGAATGAATGAATGAGGGTCTTGGTTCTCCCCTTTTTGTACCAAGAAAAGGGCTCTGTCCCTCCTTCCCAGCAGGGGTCAGGGCTCTGCAAGCCCAAGGCAGTACATCACTGTCCTGAGGATCTCCTGATTAAGCTATCTGCTTAATGAGACTGAAAGGAGGCATAGAAAAAGGGTTTCTGCTGGCTGAGACATCATGTTTGCTAGGTTGTGGCATTAACCTGGTCCTGGGGTTTGTGTGTTGTCTCATTAGAGAGCGCGTAGCCATGTGCGCAACCCTCCAGGGAGGTCCTGATCCCTAGGGATTTATCAGCAGCTAGAATATAATCCTTGTGGAAATCTTCCCCTAGCTGTAGAGCCCTTGAGGTCTCTGTGGCTCCATGTTAATCGTACCTACTTGCCCTCCTACTCCACTGGCTTAAGCAGTTTGGCAGGTTTTTGGCTCCGGAGCTTGTTTTCACCACGTGAATTGTCTGAACTCTGGGCTGAACCAGGCTGCGAGTGCAAATAAAGCACAACTGCGATGGCGACATCCTGTTCTAACCTGGGAGAAAGAAGTTGCCCAGGGCAGCTGCTGTGATTTCCAGGAGGCCTCCAGCTTAGATTCCTCTCCTGGTCCTTTCCCTGTCCCTCCGGGGAAGGGACGATGCCAGCAGAAGCTGTTTTGGTGTGGGAGGAAACACATGCTAGAGCTTATGTAGCTGGAGACTTGAGCAATAATTTTGGAAGGAAGCTGAGC
>NW_010118037.1:3100-16943 GCF_000699245.1 Pterocles gutturalis
TCAAAGGCAGCTGCTGAAAATATATTCTGTAGGGGTGCGTGTAATCAAATATCCCTTTACTGTGCTTTCACAGAACTAGAGCAGATGCGTATTTTTAAGGCTTCTGGCTTGGTCTGGATGCGACTATTGTGCGTGGGAGGTTGTCTGTATGAGAACACTCAGTACAAACACCCTGGCACCCCTCTGGGGTGTATGGCATGGAAAGCAACCCCTGGAGCACCCCAACAAGCCGCAATATGAGGTTAAGGGTTGGCAGCACCCTCCGACAGCTTCTGGAAGCAGCAAGAGCAATGAGCAGCTGGCTCTTGGGTTGGAGACTGTCTCAGGGGAGCACTGGGGACATCAAGGCTGTGGGGACATGTGTCATGCTCCGTGCTCGTTTAAGAGTCGGTGTGTCTCCCTTGAGTGAGCACCACATGGGCTGCGTGGTCTGACTCCTCTGGACTTGGGCAATAGGGACACTCTGCGTGTGGAGCCTTGGAGGAACCTGTCCATCAGCTCAAACAACGGCCAGGAAGAGGGAGGGAGGGGAGGAAGAAATTCAGAGCAGAGTGGTTTGACCTTGGAGCAGCCCACATGGGTCGCTGTTCCTGCTGCCGCTCCTTATCACTCCTCTCCAGGAGCAAATGCGCGGCAGCCCTTCCAGAAGAGGGGAGACGGTCCAGCTACCAGCTGTCCCCCGTCCTCTGGAGGAAGCCATGGTGTGAAGAAGGCTTTCCTCATGAGTTGCTCAAAGGATGAGGTGGCCTCGGGGCCCTTCCGCTCTGGCAGGGTGTGCAGGTCGTGGGTCAGCCCCAGCAAGGGAGCCGCAGGGGAGGATGAGGCTGGATCCCCGCTCTAGGCTGGGGGCTCCGTGCATCCAAAAGGACTTGGCCTGTGGACCACTGGAGAGAGGACGGGAAGGGGCTGAGCAAGGTAAAACTGGGTGTAGTGGAAGTGATGAGGAGACACAGCTCTTTAATGACCTTCATTTAATTATTTCATGACATTGGTACGTGTAGAAATGTTACAGGCTTGTTTACAATACTGATAACATCTGCATTGCTGTGTGGGTTAATAGCAAAGCCCTTTATGTCAAGTACAATACAATCACTTCATAAATTTTTTTTATAGAAAATAAATGCTTAGAAATATCAACCGTTATTGCTTTTAAATTCCTGAGTTATGCTGAGAACATGTTCTCTTCACCTTCATTAGATGCTCCCTGCTACCAGCAGTGTCTGCTCATCAGTCCCAAAGCTCTGCGGTGTGTTGTAAAGGGTTTGTCCGTGCAAGCTCACGACTGCACGCAGGGAAATTTTCTGGATAGGAAAAAGGAAAGAAAATTCAAGTTAGCATGTGGGTTGCTGTCTTAGCATAAGCAATTTCAGTAGTCAGATGAAACCAAAATGCAGATTGGTTCCAGAGCTATAAGCCTGGCTCCCAAGCTGTTCTGGACTGACTCCATCATTTTCCTTGCAGTCCTACAGCACATGTCCCCTGTGACTGCAACAGCTCTCGCAAGTGAAGCTGGTTAAAGCTCGTCTGATGCTGGAGTCTGCGCGTTAATGCCATAGTGGTAGATCCTGCTGAGGACGAGAGGACTGCTCAGTGCTGATCACAGAATCCCAGAGTGGTTTGGGTTGGAAGGGACTTTCAAGATCACCCAGTTCCACCCCCTGCCACGGGCAGGGACACCTCCCACTAGCCCAGGTTGCCCAAAGCCTCATCCAGCCTGGCCTTGAAGCCCTCCAGGGATGGGGCGTCCACAGCTTCTCTGGGCAACCTGGGCCACTGCCTCATCCCCCCCACAGGAAAACATTTCTTCCTCACATCTCATCTCAGTCTCCCCTCTTCTAGCGTAATGCTACATGCCTCATGCTACAGCCCTTCCAGCCTGGATGACTGGTAACATATGGCAGCCCCATCAAGCATCATGTCCAACTGTTTAGAGCTTGGAGAAGAAGAACACTTAACACTAATTTCATTTTACCTGGAAGTCGCGGATATAGGTGAGGAAAAAGCTGAGGAAGGAGAATGCCAACGACCACTCTGAGATGGTGCTGATGATGTGAGCTGTGTAGCCCTGCGTAATGAGAGAGGGGGAGGAAAAAATCAGTGTGAAAAGCTTCTCTTGAACCTGCAGTGGCACAAAGATGCCTTGCACATATGACATCTTGCATCCACAACTATTCCCTTTGGAGAGCAAAATTTCTCAGTGTATCGGGAGGCTCTAAGAATGAAGTGCTGAACTTGGCAGAAGAGTGACAATGACCAGGAAAACACCCGCTCCACACAACTGGGATGACCCCTGCTGGGAATTTCATATCCACCTGCCAAACCTGAAGGCTCAGCCAAGAGCTTGGTGTGACCAACAGCAAAACTTCTTTAGAAAAGTAACGTTCAATCCCTCCTTTGGATGTAAGCAGTCGTCTGAGAGGCTCCTTGTGCTTTAAATAAGGGGAGAGGTGGGAAAAGCCCTCAAACCCAGCTCAATGGCAGCTTGTATCCTTTGGCCTCTTTCTCCTCCTGGCTCCACTAACACCCACCCGGCAGCATCAGGAACTCTGCTTCACTGCAACGTGAGATGTGTTATTTACACTGATCGTGGAACAGTGACCAGGAATCTCTGACCAGCACAGACCACACACGCTGGTAGTTGAGACAGTTCAATTACTGCCCATGAGCGAGATTAATTTAAAATAACGCTTGACGCTGCAGCTGTCTGGCTCAGAGCAGTACTCCAGCAAGTAGCTGCGTACTGGCTCAACTGGTACAGCTCACTTGTCCTCTCCCATCCCGAGTATGTCTGCGCAACTGCTGTTAAGTTTCCCGATGGATTTGTCACTGCAGATAATGTAGCTGATTTTTGTTCTCTGTTTATTTTCTCTACTCAATCACTTACTTTTTCCTGTGAGTCCCAGTGCAATTTCTGCACCAGATTTGTTCCATACAGGCCACTGTATAAGACAACTGAGGAAACAAACACTGGAAAGAAATATGTTAAGGAATATTCAAGACCAAGAATGAGCAACTTGGAAGTTTTGGACTTGGCTCTGGATTGTGTCATGCTGAGGCTGTAAGAAGATCTCTGCATGGTTTCCATAAGGTCTCCTCAGCATAATGAACAGCGATGTGACATGGACTGCTGCGCATCATTCCCTTCAACTGGTAGGTTGTTCCTACTGACTAGTTACTGTCACATGAAAAGGTTAACTCTAATCTGGATTGATTATCTTTGTTCTGAATCAATTATCTTTGTCCTCTGTATGCTGCATCTTGTTATACCTCCTTGATAAAAGATGTGAATACCTACTTAGCATTCTGAAATTTTTTTTGGTGGTATTTTCCAGGCTAGTAGTATCTAGACCTCTTTCTTTGATTGCTTTTCAACTTCTCAGCCACTTGGAATTCTTGATTTGTGGGTTACAGGTGGGAATACTGTATCATTTGCAGCAGAGAGTTATTAGGTTTCCTGGTTGCCTCTTAGGTTTGATAACTGCTTTGGTATAGCAGCCAAAGAAAAACCTCACGTGACACTGATTCCTCATTTGATCAGAGAGCAGGGCTCCTTCTAGAGTGATTGAGATGTCACTTTTTCAACATCTTACAGAAGGAAGGTACACGACATCAGTGCTACTGGCTTTATAAATGAAACTTGGAGCATGAAGTTATAGAAGAGCTGATTTTTCAGAGGATTAGGATATTAACTTCTTCAATCGTTAATGAGATGAAACATCAAGAACCTCCTGATGTGAAAGATTAATTTTGGTGGTGAACAAGGCTGAACTCACTGGCATAAAGATGTCTTTGAAAATCCAGACTTCCAAAGCTTATTAAAAAACTGATGTGAGTCCAGGGAGCTCTGGTTACTGATTTGAATGCAAGGCACCCAATTCTCTGCTAATTAAAATGTACAGCCTGAGTAGCGGTTAGTTACCTGCCCGAGTTACTACTGCAATGGAAATAATTTAATCATTGTGATACAAAAATAACTGTCTCCCATCCTCCCCTCATTATAGACTGGGTAATTAACTGCTTTGCTCTTTCTGTCTTGGCAATTCTGCTGTTTCACTCCAGCAGAGGACCAGTATTTTTATAGAATCGCAGGATCACTTAGGTTGGAAAAGACCTTTAAGATCACAGAGTTCAACCATTAGCCTAGCCCTGCCAAGTCCACCACTAAACCACGTCCCTTAGTGCCACTTCTACACATCTTTTAAATACCACCGGGGATGGTGACCCAACCACTTCCCTTAGCAGCCTGTTCCAGTGCTTGACAACCCTTTCAGGGAAAAAAAATTTCCTAATATCCAGTAAACCTCCCCTGGCACAACTTGAGGCCACTTCCTCTCATCCTATTACTTTTTACTTCTGAGAAGAGACCGACCCCCACCATGTTACACCCTCTTTTCAGGTAGCTGTAGAGGGTGATAAGGTCTCCCTTGGGTCTCTTTTTCTCCAGGCTAACCCCCCCCAGCTCCCTCAGCTGCTCCTCATCAGACCTGAGCTCCAGACCCATCCCCAGCTTCATTGCTCTTCTCTGGACCTGCTCCAGCCCCTCAATGTCCTTCTTGTGGTGAGGGTCCCAAAACTGGACACAGTACTTGAGCTGTGGTCTCACCAGTGCTGAGTACAGGGGTACGATCCCTTCCCTAGTCCTGCTGGCCACACTATTGCTGATACAAAAGGTATGTTCCCTTTGGTCCTCCAGTACCAGTTACAACCATTTCACCTATAGCCACAGCCTTCTCCCTGTTACCGTCATTCCCTTATTACATTATGAGCTGTTAAGGGAAATGGTCAGAGTATTTTCTAAATTTTCTTCCCCTTTCATAGATATGTACATATATATCACTTCTACAACTTTCTACAGCTTTACTTCCCCCTAATTTTGGTTAGACCACACTAGTTCAAAAACCTCTACAGATTTGGGGTTTGTGGCATCTGTAGAAGGCTCTTAACTTGCAGATTGTTCCATTTTCGTCTTCCCCAATTGTATTTGGCTCCTAACTGTTCAAAGCTGAAAATCTTGTTCTTTGCTAGGGACAGCAATTCTCTAAGTCTCACAGATGCCTCACTCTGTGTCAAGCCTCCTCAGCAGGTAAGGGGCTGTCTCGCTTCTTTATAGATAACCAGCCTGTGCCTTGACTAGCGCTTCTTGTCTGACTTGTACAGATTATATAATCTTGCAGTAGCAGGAAAGGGAGCTCAGCGAGATGCTCTGTCACTGGGAAATGGGGTGGATGGTTTACTGTTGGTTTTGGCTCACAGCCTGGAAATAAGTGGAATCGGTGGGGATTAAATCGGTGGCCTTGATTCAGCTGCAGAAGGGGCAGCATTTAAGCAATGATTTTTTTTTTATTTTTTTTTGCACTCATGTCTTTAGAGTGTAAATTTGAAAGCTTTAGTGTTGTAGTCCTCTTTGACGCAAAACTGAGTCATAATTTTCAAAATACAATGTTTAGGTCCATTGGGTGAGCAGAGGAACTGCTGCGGTTCAGTTTCCTGAGTGTTAAATGACTCTGGAGAGGAAAAACCCCTCTCTTTCTGGATGGGTTTGCCCATATTTCTATAAAACCCACAGCTGCTTCCAGCACTCAGAATTCAAAGTTAAGGGAGCTGATGGATTCCAGAGCTGAGGGAAGATTGTAGGGAATGCCAGTCCGAAATGTCTTGTCTTTTGAACCGCAGGATGGGCAGGGGAGGAGATCAGAGGTCAAATGTCTCTTCTGACTCAGCCTTGGCAACCTGCTCCCCAGTTGTCTCTCTGACAAATTCCAGGACTTTAAACCTGCTCTGGGAGCAAGGTGGCACAGTGCAGCACTGCTGCGCACGGTTGAGTTAGTAGTATTTTATGCTCCATTCTGTACTTCTCTTTTACTTGTATCCAACTATAAAACTTGCTGCAGCATTCCTGTCACCAGGGAAGAGACAGTTTTATTTCTTACCTGGCTTTTTCCCCTCATTCAAACCACCCATCTCTTAAGAACACTTCCCTTTCTCCCCATTTTCCATAATCTACAGTCAGACCTCTTTGTTAGAAACTCTTCTTTTGCCATTTTCAGTCTCTGGTGTGCAAAAGGAAAGGAGAGGAGAAAGGGTGGTAACTATCCCTCTTACCTCCTATTATCCAGTGACTCGCTTGTGGGCTTAACCTGATGGTTTCCTTTTTCCTCATGTTCCCAGGTTGCGATACAGAATGTGACGGGATAGCACAACACAAGCTGTGTGTGTAAAGATGACTGGCCTTCTGTGGCACAGCCGTTTGCATCGGCAGGTTTCATGTGGAGGCAAACACTGTCATTTGTGACGGCGGCTCTGTTTTACAGTGACACCGCACAGCAAAAGGATACTACTCACAATGCTCAAACAAGACCAGAGTAACACGGTCAGGCGGATCCAAAAGACGTCTTTGCTGTGAAGTTCTGGCTGCATCAGGTAGGATAGGACGGTCTGAACCAGCATATAAATGGCTCCTACTCCGAATGTCAGGCAGGCTCCAACCACGTGGATGTAGTACAGAATACACTTCTAGGGATTGTACAGAACCTGGTTTCATTTTAAACTCTGAGAACAATTTTCTGCTGTAAACCTTTGTCACTCTACCCACTCATTTACCTTCTCACATCCCAAGCTACGCAGTTCTGGAACGTGCTAGTACTTAAGAGATTTTTTTCTTGGAAGCCCCATACAGAGTTAGCTGGAAGCCAGCACCTGCCAGCCCTTGGTAGTGCTGCTTTTGTTAAGTTCTTGTGGCTAAGTTAGAGGTCACAGCTGTATCTTAACTACAGGAATTTGTAAGAGCTGTTGTCGTTAGCCATAATGGACAGTAGTACAGAAACTGGATGAAGGAATCCCTGCAATTGGGCAGGTAATGAGGGTGACACCAGGCTGTCTGCTGAGCATTCCTATCCCAGGAATCTATGAAGGATAATGCAATACAGGATAAACATGACACAGTTCTAGTACCCAAAATGGGATTAAAAATAATGAGGGTTAGTGCTTCTCTGAATTACTCTAGTTTGAATAAGCCTTGTTTGTCAACTTAGTATCTTTGAATATTCAGAGGGAACAAGTTTGAATCAAGCAGTAATACTTCTCAACTTAAAAAACACCATGGGAGAATCAACTCTCAAATAGTAAAAATCATTAAAACTAGAACTTATTCCAAGAAAAACAACCCAACTTAAAATGTATGCCCTGAAAAATCCCATGGTGTTCAGCCCTCTCCTCTCATCCCTGGCTAAGCCCCGTACCCAAAGACAGAAACTAAACAGCGTTATCTTGCCAATTGTGCAATGCGAGCCCTGGCAGCCTCCCCGCGCTCCAATCATGCCGATGATCTTTCATGCCCTAAAGCACGAGACTGGCTGTGTATTTTACTGAGTAACTATTAAGGTCAGGAATTGGAGTCACTCTTTGCTCCTGATCTCCATGTGCACCTTATGTGCACAAATGAATTTGAAGTGCTGCATCCACACTATAACAGAGGTGAGAATTTATATTTAAATAGTCAATAACCAAGTTGCGAAGGCGTGTGCTCCAAAATCATGCGCTGCTCAGTGATGAGGTATCATCAGAGAGAAATCTTTGCCCTGTGTGAGGGGAAATCAATAGCCCCAGCTAGAACAGAGCCATAGTACTGGCTGAACAGCATGAATTCAATCTCCCATGAGGATGTGCCCTGTGCTATTGCTTTGACTCCCAGCAGTGAGAGCTGTCTGGAGCTCTCTGTGTGACTGATGGCTGTTCTCATATCCCCTTTGTTCATCTTTGGATATTTTCATGCTTCAGTTTTCTTCAGTACTAGTGGATTCCAGGAGGCTTCGGCTCCCCTCTGGCGTGGCCCTCAACCAGTCCTCAGCATCGCTTGGATATTGCAGGTACATCACTTCCAATTTTTGTCTTGCTCAAGATTAAACATTACACAAAGTAGTTATCAAATTAACATGCAACTTCTATATTTTGATTATCTTGAAATCTACAGAAAGTAGACAGACCCTCTCCTGACCAGTGGTGGAAGGAAATCAGGCGAGTTGAACACCGCCTGAAGGTGCGGTAGGGGAGGCTGTGACCTCTGGTATAGCTAGGGCTTGAGGGGAAAAAAATAAATAGATTGAGGCCTCCAAAGAAAAAAAAGCAAAATAAAACCAAAAAAACCCACCAAACAAACAAACAAACAAAAAAACCAAAATGAGCATGCTGAGGTTTCTAAGATGGGCTGCTGAAGCACCTGGAGAGCTGTGCAACGGGAAAAGGAGAAGGGAAAAAGGTGGAGCTTTCCAGGAGCTTTTCCTCTGCTTTTCCCTGGCCCTAACCCGGCAGGAGACCAAGGTGACGCTGCAGCCTCTAGTGGCTAAAGGCACCACTACAGAGCCCCGAAGAGTCCAGCAGGTAATTAATGATGGGGCTGGCCACTGTGCAACTGCCTTGCGTGTAACAGCCAGTTTTTTTGAGGGAGTGGGAAGTATTGGGGAGGAAAAAAAAAAAGAGAGACACCAGGATGGAGAAATTCAAAAACTTAATACTTCAGTATTTTCAAGTGTTGCACAGGTTTGAAGGGAAATAGACCTAAGAGGGCAGATTTTTCAGAGATGGACTTCTTGTGGGGTTGGGTGTTTTTGTTGGCTTTACTTCTAGTTGTAACAATTTTTGACTCTTTGATACCTGAGTCTCCTGAGTCAAAATACAACAGAGTTGTGATCTTTTAATCTGGAGCCAGTGCTTTCGCATCTCCTCTAAGGAGATCCAAGATGAGTTTGCTTTCTGCAAAACTTATGGGGTTTTTAATGTTTTGAAATTTCTGCTCACAAGTCCCAGTGGATAAAGCAAATAAGAAATAGATAAGAAATTTTTTTTAACAGTTTTCTCCAGGGAATTTGACAAAAAACAGGTTTGCCCCAAAAAGTTTTGCTTTCAGTAAAAACCCCGTTTTATCAGCTATCTCAGTAAACAAGTAAACACACAACTCTGGACAGCTTTAGAACATTGCAAGCAAAGCACAAACCTGGAAATTTGCAATAATGCAAAGTCCAAAACAGCTCATCAATCCGAGTGTAAGGCCAAGCTTATTAAGCTTGATGATCTTGGATCTTTCTGGATTCAAAGCGTGAACTTGTTTGTAACGGATGTACACAGTAGCCATACCTGTTAACGAAGAACCCAAATGCAATAAGATTTTCAGCTGATGACTGGACTGTCCTTTTTTAACTGGGAAGATGCTGAGTGACAGTGGCAACTATTTAAAATCCAAAACCATTCTTATTGTACACTGAAATAGGAACGCTGAGAATCTGGAAGTCAAAACTGAAATAATATAATGGTAAACAAGGCAACTTACTAGATTTTTCTGATCTCTTTCATTTGAAAGACATATTAGATTGTCTTTGCCCCTCTCCATAATTGCAGCACAAGTGAGGTGACTGCCTTGAATTTGCATTTCTGTTTCTCTAGCCTGCTGGGGTTTTTTAAACACATTTTTGGCATTTTGGAATCTGCAGTTGTCATGCTGGCTTTGTGGATAACACCACTGCCGTCCACTTTCCTCTGAATTTCTTAAGATAGTTAAGATTGATTGCTTAGAATTTAGTTTTTTACTGAGAAATATGGGCTGTCTAATGATCTGAATAAGGAAATTAAATTGTTTAAAACTGTGTGTGCATGCCAGAACTGCCTGCAGTTCGCCAAGGACAGCTTTCTGTACTCACCCAAGAAAGCCGAGATACTTAACATGATCCCAAATAAGCATCTTTCAGGAGGTATTGTCCCTGTATCACTGGAAGAGATAAATGGGGTGATAGGTATCTATCTACACTAGAAATACTTGCAACACAACTTTACTGATTTCAGTCTACAAAGGAACCGTAAGAAACAGATTAGTAAAAAACCTCCTAGATATTTTTCACTGATTTTTCTCCTTAATCAAACTATACTCTGCTAGTTTTAGAGCTGTAGAAATAAGCATGATAAAGACATGCTATCCTTAGAACAAGGAATGAACATATGTGGTATAACTATTCCTTTTATATTGATCTTTATTCCACAAAAGGTGAATAAAGAGTATTAAAACTGGAAAAATGAAGAACCTGGAAAAGTGAAAGACCAAAACTAAGGTCATCTGTACAGCCTTGCTGCAATGCAGTTGGGACTATAGGCTATAGTACAGGTTTACTGGTGTAACCAAACCTGGTGACACTTGGAACAGAGGGTTGGAGATGCACCCCCAGTTTTCCTGTTCATCATTTTAAGGGTACGTTCACACAGGCACAGCTTAAAGGTTAAACTTTTGCAGAAAAATTGAGAGTTCTAAATAGAGTTACACACAAATAACTATAAACAACTAGTAACTTTAGAACTGGAGCTGTTAGGCAAGATCTGCTGGTTAAAGTTTGGAGTTGGGGAATGATTTACAGAAGCGAGAGGCCAATTTGATACCACGGTACAGTTACAGGGCATCTGTATGGGTCTTACTGACCTGATGTAGGGCACCAGAGGGTCAACGTGGTGCAGGACAATTGCAGTAATGTATGAAAACACAAAAGATGCTGCTGACCAAACAACCAAAGCCACAGGCAGGAAGGAGAGGCCTTGCTGAAACCACCACATTGCAGTGCTGACTGCTAATTCCCAACACTGTGAGGAACCAAATACAAGGGTTTACTGAGATTTCACAAAGGTTTTGCTTTGCTTGAGGCAAGCTACTTCAAGCACAGCAATTTATATTGCTCTCAGTCCTGTCCTGCAAGCCCAAAGGGAACATTTGTCTTCACCCACAGAAGCAATCATAATACCTGGAAATGTTAATTCTGAAATTCTTAGAAGATCATGAGAAGAGAAAGTGTAGTGTCACTTTACTACATGCCTCAGCATTTGTTGCTGCCATAAAAAGGTTAAGCGGGTCATTGTGAATAACTGACTCTATTTTCTTCTTACCCTTGTGTCATAACAGCGTGTTAGAATGGATGAGGCTGGCGGAGAACCTGACCCAACAGTGACAGTTTAGCTGATAGTGGCTGTTCGGAGCCTCTGACTTCCATTAACAATCAACTGGGCAGACGTGGAGGAAATGACCTAAAATTACTTTCATATCTGCGCTCATTTACTACCTGTCATGCTGCATAACTTAACATCTGTTATAAGCATCACTTAAATAACCTCCCGCTAACTGGAGATGTAGTGAATAAGAATAGAGCAGTAGAATTGAAGTTGCTTACCCTTAAGCTTTAATTTTTAAGCAAAGTATAACAGTTGCCCTCTAATGTTGATTTTCCTTCTAAGACTGTAATGCAGTAAAACCAGGAATGAACATAACTTCACAATCCCATCTCCTGTATGAGTAAATTGGGAATTTGTATGAAGGAAAAATACATATTTTGCATGGCATTCTCTGTTACAGCCGTTACGTGCCTGCCAATGTAATTCAAAACTTCAAATCTGATGCTTACATTTTACTTTCCCTTAGCATTTAAATGTTAATAGTGCCTTAACTTTATTTCTGAGCGCATAGCTTTTTGCCTGAAAACAAAAAAACCAACAAGCGATATGCTACATACCTGAGAACACGGGCATCAAACGAAATGACACATCAAGGGGAATCCAAAGTCATCTTTCTGGTGAAGTTCCACGTCCGCTTCATTTTTTTTCTTTGAGATATAAAGGAAAATAATCAAGATATCAGGTACTTCTAGACTTCTTACTCCGTAGTATTTATTCTCCTTCTGAGAATCTGTTTGTCATTGCTGCTGACTGGACAATGGATTAGATGGACTGTTGGCCTGACACAATACCTGTTTCCTGGGTTCCAAGTGGTTTAAGGAGTGAAGCACGTGTATGGTCAGAAGGCAGAAATGCAGAAAAACATTGTCGGGGGGGTTGGAATGAGATTATATTAAAGGTCCCTTCCAAACTATCCTATGATTCTGTGATCAGAGTTGATTTGGGCTCTGCCAGAAAACTGCAGGTCTGGTCTTTCTTTCACAGACATAAGCCCCTGACGAACTCTCCTTACACTTAAAACTATTCTGTATTTTTTTTCCCCACTAAATTCTCTTTTTTGACTCTGTCAAGATCTTCCCTGAATTCTTATAATCTCCCTTCATCTTCCTTCCCATTTAAAGTTTTCCAGTGAAATCAAGTCTTTTTTTTTTTTACGCTATTACGTGGGCAGATGGTATATACTGAGCACAGGCTTTGTTCCCTGCAAAGCACCGTGTACATTTATGGCACAGCCCAAACCTCGCACTGCTGCAGATACACCCTGTCCCTGCCAACTCACGGGGCTCTGAGCGTCTGGGCAAGCACAAGCACATAACGAGGCATCTCAAATCACCGGGCGGCAGGATGGAATTGCCTCACAATTTGCCAGCTGGAAGGTCCTGAAATAAATTATTGTTAACACCTCATCCTGTCCTATTGTTTTCAACACTGACAAAGAAATACACTCCGCCTCCTGGTTTTTTCATAAGTTCCTTTGCCAACTGATTGTATAACAGCAAGGGCCTCTCTTTTCAACAAAACTATGATTTTCTTAAACATTTATCCTGAGCTGTAGGCACTTCCATGTCCTAAGTGGGTTTTTAAGCCCCAAATTGAGGATTACAGATCTTTTCCACGATAGACATTATTAAATCATCATCAAGAGCAAGTCAAGGAAGTGTTTCAAAAGCAATGGAGATTTTAACTATCTCTGAAGTTTTCCTTTAAATGCAGAAAGAATTCTTAACTATAAGATTTTAACTATCTCTGAAGTTTTTCTTTAAATGCAGCAGCATTCTGCACATGCTTGAGCATGTGGAATAGAAACTATAAATGAAAATGAAAGGTGGCCAAGACCATTAATGGCAGGAAGTTGTTCCGTAGAATGATAATGCTGAAAAGACGGTTGAAGGTACGTGGGGAAAAGGGAAAATTCTAAATTAATGCTGATACCCCGATTGTCAACCTGCCTTTCTCAGCAAGAGAGGCAGAGATAAAGCCGTACGAAGGGATACTCCTTTTTCTCTCCAGCAAAATACGCCAACAGACAGCGTTGAAGGAAGAAAGGCAAAGCAATTTGCCGTGTGCATTCCTACGTAAACACAAAGGTTGGATGGGGATGAGTCAGAAAGGGATTGAACATGTACATTTGCGCAAGTTATTGTCAGGGTCAAACTGATAACAACGGCTAAAGGTTGCTAATCCTCAAAGGACGAGAAGAAAGAAAGTAGGAAATATGTCACCTGTGTTGTTCCCACTGCAGGGTAAGGACAGATGACTCATTTTTAGTGTTTTCTTGGTACAGACACCAAAAAAGTTGCTATTAAATCTTTTGGATATGGGGGTCAGCTTGCAGAGATGGGAGGATCTTTACACCCTCGCTAAGCCCCTGTTATCCAGCTGGGGAAGCAGCAGAGTGGCACAGCGCCAAACCAAACAGAGCCAGGCACGAGATACCGTGATATAAGATGTACCGATGCCTGTTTTAGAAACGTGGCATAGCACCATACCGGCCTGTTGCTACAGCTGACCGAGGAGCTTGGTGTCCAGGATAAACGCATGCTACCTGTCAGTCCAACCTGTCTAACCACAGAAAAGCAGCTGGAAATACGTGAGTGCTCAGAGCAGAGCCCAGGAGACAGTTCCCCACCTTACGGCCCAGGAACCGAAGTTACCGCAGGGTCACAGTGAGGAACTGGAGGTGGCGGGGTGTGAGGGGCAGCTCCGGGAGGTGACGGGGAGGGAGAAGGGACCAGGAGGGAGGGAAGGTTTAGGGGAGCAGCTGGGCAGGGAGGAAGGGAGATGGAGGGGGAAAGGGGAACCCTGAGGGCAGGGAAGTGAAAGGGCTGAGGGGCTCCCCCTGGGGCAGGGGGGGTCACTGGGAGCG
>NW_010118038.1:0-35211 GCF_000699245.1 Pterocles gutturalis
CCTGAAGGGGGCTACAGGAGAGATCGGGAAACACTCTGTATCAAGGAGTGTAGTGAGAGGACAAGGGGTAATGGGTATAAGCTAAAAGAGGGTAAATTTAGACTAGACATTAGGAAGAAATTTTTCACTGTGAGGGTGGTGAGACACTGGAACAGGTTGCCCAAAGAAGCTGTGGATGCCCCATCCCTGGAGGTATTCAAGGCCAGGCTGGATGAGGCTTTGAGTAATCTGGTCTAGTGGAAGGTGTCCCTGCCTATGGCCAGGGGGTTGGAACTTAATGATCTTTTAGGTCCTTTCCAACCTTTCAATTCTATGATTCTATGATTCTATGATATGTGTACAGTAGTACTCTGTAGTATTGTCCCACCCTCCAAATATTTTGAGATCAGGGATTTCCTAAGCTTTATGTGGCCTCTGAAAGTTTAGTTAAATTTGACAATTTTCTTTTTCACATTCTTCTCAAGTTTCCCATTTTGGCCCATGTCAGCCTCTAGGACCCACAGCTTGCTTTGGCAAAAACTTACACAGATGTGTATGCTGTGTCAAGAACCACCTTCTTCTGTTTGAATTTGGCTCTCCCTGGTTTTATGTGATGTTCCTGGAGTGCTGGAGGGGAAGCTCTGAACTTTCTACTCCACAGAACATAATTGCTTTAGAGGCAAAACAGCAGTGCTCTGTAGAAATATCTAGAGAAAAATGGTTCACATGTCATGAAGCTTATTGTCAAAACCTAATCAAACTAAGTCTTATATCTTCATGCAGTTTCACGTGTGCATCATCATATGAAGGATTGCTTATGATAAATACTGCATCAGTCTTACACCAACAGACATAAAGTAAATATTTCGACTGCTGTGTTGTAACCATGATTCTTTGCTGACGTATATTTGGTAACCAGCACGGCTTCACCAAGGGCAAATTGTGCCTGACAAACCTGGTGGCCTTTTATGATGGAGTTACAACATCAGTGGACAAAGGAAGAGCAACTGATGTAATCTACCTGGACTTCTGCAAAGTGTTTGACACTGTCCTGCATGACATCCTGGCGGCCAAATTGGAAAAATATGGATTTGATGGATGGACCACCTGCTGGATAAGGAAGTGGATGGCTCAGAGAGTCGTGGTCAATGGCTCAGTGTCTGAATGGAGACCGTTGACGAGTGGCATTCCTTAGGGATTGGTACTGGGACCAGTGCTATTTAACATCTTTGTCGGCGACGTGGACAGTGGGATTGAGTGCACCCTCAGCAAGTTTGCCAATGACACCAAGTTGTGTGGTGCAGTCAACATGCTAGAGGGAAGGGATGCCACCCAGAGGGACCTTGACAGGCTTGAGAGGTGGGCCCATGCCAATCTCATGAAGTTCAATAAGGCCAAATGCAAGGTCCTGCACATGGATCAAGGCAATCCCAAGCACAAATACAGGCTGGGAGGAGAATGGACAGAGAGCAGCTCTGAGGAGAAGGACTTGGGGGTGTCAGTAAATGAAAAACTGAACATGAGTCGGCAGTGTGCGATTGCAGCCCAGAAAGCCAACTGGATCCTGGGCTGCATCAAGAGTAGTGTGGCCAGCAGGATGAAGGAGGTGATTCTGCCCCTCTAATCTGCTCTCATGAGGCCCCACTTGGAATATTGCACCCAGGTCTGGGCTCCCCAACGCAAGAAGTATGTGGACCTTTAGGAGCCAGTCCAGAGGAGGGCCATTAAGATGATCAGAGGGCTTGAGAACCTCCCCTATGAGGACAGGCTGAAAGAGTTGGGGTTGTTCAACCTGGAGAAGAGAAGGCTCCAGGGGGACCTTGTAGCCGCCCTCCAGTACCTGAAGGGGTGCTACAGGAAAAATGGGGAGGGACTTTTTACAGGACAAGGGGTAATGGATTTAGGCTGAAAGAGGGCAGACTTAGATTAGATATTAGGAAGAAATTTTTCATTGTGCGGGGGGTGAGGCAGTGGCCCAGGTTTCCCAGATAAGCTGTGGATGCCCCATCCCTGGAGGGGTTCAAGGCCAGGTTGGATGAGGCTTTGAGCAACCTAGTCTAGTGGGAGGTTTCCCTGCCCATAGCAGGGGGTTAGATGATCTCTAAGGTCCTTTCCAACCCTAACCATTCTATGATTCTGTGATATGTCATGGGATCTTTCAATGTACATTTTTTGGTATATAGCCCTGGAAATATAGATATTTTAGAATCTAAGCCTCAGTTTGAAAAACCAGACACACTTTGAGAACATAGTCATATTTAAGCATGTGCTATAGCTATTCTTAATCTCACGTACAGGATTCCTCTGAATCAAGGCTTTCCACGTCCATCAAAAAGGTTCATTAAACAAAGCCTACTATTCCCTCTGAACTCAGAGCTGATGGCTATTGGACTCGTGTAAGGGCTTTGGAGCAGGCCCTTAGAGTTTAGGAAATTCAGCGCAAAACAACTGAATTAGCAGCACCAATACAACTAAATCAGACTCTTGGTATTTTTCTTGCAGCAAAATAATTCACTATCTTTGAGGTTAATATTTTGCAGCCTTCTGTTTTCAGCTGGTAACTGCAGTTGCAAACATTCACTTTTGGTTCTGGCAGAACTTCAGTCCCTCTTCTTCCTCCTCCCCTATGTCTCTGTTTTATGCTCTGTGGCATAGTTTACGCCTTCCCATTTGAAAACTTTGCAAAGCACTAACTTAATGTTACAACACTTGCAAAAAACCCTCAAATGGCAGTAACAATCCATTCCATTTTAGTTTTTTCCCATTAAATAATGATTGCCCTTTTTCTTATAGTCTTTACTGAAGAATTTTCAACTTAAAAATCTGCTATCTTATCTGTAGCAGTAACTAAGCAGATACATACACTAAACCAAAAAATGCAATGCATACACAAAATGCTCTCTGGAGATCTCTTACTGTCACAGCTATATATTTTCTCTCTACTTAAAACTGATAAAACTTGCTCCATGAGATAAATACTTAGCAAATAGTCGTATTAGAATTTTTTTCTCTGTAGCATTTGTATATGGGTAGTTCCGGGTTTTATCATTGTAAATTACCTTTCCTGAAATCCTCTTTCCCCATGTATTTTCCATGGAACTAGTCCTACTATTGATTTTATGTCTAAATATTCTCACCTTAAGAGACCAGTTCCTTTGTTACCATGACAATGAAATCTATACATCATAGTTTCTATACCTGTTGTCAGAGGCCACAAAGACTTCCAGAACGTTTGTTGGAATGTATGCATCCCTATTTTCCATGTCAAATCCCTCCTTCTTTCCCTTCATTTTTGGCTGATTCTTTTATTATTCATTATTTCTGGATTATTGGTATGATGGTGTTGTAGTTTTACACCCCTGACTGAGAGCCAGACACTACACAGCCTGGGAGTAGTGGAGAGAATTAAAGGGGAAAAGAGACTCGTGGGTTGAGATAAGAAAAATTTTATAACTGCAATAATATTGGAAATTACTATGATAACAATAGTAATATATGCAAATATACAAATGAGTGATACACAGTGATACTGCTCACCACCCAATGGCCAAGGCTCAGCCTGTTCCCTGCTAATGAACCCAGAGCAGGGAATATCTGCACTCCCAGACTGGAGATAAGAGTCTGAGACTGAGAGCTGACCGAGGGAGAGAGACAACCCTGGAAGAGTGACCACCCGAAGAGAGACAACACAGAGAGAGAGAGACAACTTCCAGACAGAGCCTCATCTATATACTGGGCATGACGTTCATAATATGGCAGGTACCATTGGCCAATTTGGGTCTCAATCCTAAACCTAAGATGATCCTAGGCTAGTAATTGGGGCTGTGCTCCCTCCCAGATTCACGTTATTCATCATGTTGTCAGCCTTCTTCTCTGCACAAATCCAAATCATAGCCTCTCGCTGGCTACTATGAAGAAAGTTAACCCTGTCTCATCTGAAACCAGGTCACTCAAGTTTCGTTGCTCTCCTGAGCACGGTTCCTCAGTCCTCCTGGAGCAATAAGCAGCTGAATATTGCAGATGCAGACTGGTGAAAAACACACTGCTGCTTCTTCAGCAGTCTGGGTCAACTAAACTATTCTTCACTCTTAGGCCAGTCAGTTCACCTGAAAACTGAATAATTACTGTAAATAAGTTGTAACTGCTGCCTGCAGTGCATTGTACTGGTCTGGGAGGAGGGCTGTAAGAGACATAAGCATGAAACTTTTGAAAGCTTCTATGTAGCTTAACAAAACCTGGCTTTTATTTTGAAGTGATCAAGTAGAAAAGGTAATCCCCAAATTTAAGGGTTAAATTGAAGATAACTCTAATATTCAAAGTCTTGAGCTTAATTAAGATAGTGAATGGATAATCAGAAACCATGCAGAAAATGGATTGATTTTATTTGTATATATTATTATATTTTCAATGTGTTGGATTGATTTGGTCTGGTTGTAAGTCATATCTGTTTCACATATTCAGGATAGGACTATGTTTAAGAAAAGCTGGGTAAAGAGAACAGATGTTTTTATGGGTTTGCTTTCCCTTTATTACACAAAACTCGAAGTTTTCCAAATTGGTTTTATTAGATCTGTACTTTTCCCACATTTTAACCAAACACCATCAGAAAACCAAGTATAAAAGAGCTGATGTTCAATAATAAATATTTTAAATTTAAAATTATTTAAAAATATTTATTCTGGCAGTAATATTTTAGGAAAGGGCCACAATTCAAATTTGGTGCTATAAGAATACATTTTGTTCCAGAGGTAAAAAGCTTTTACATATACAGTCTCCACATCCCATATAGTAGGCAATATTTGTCTGTTATGTTCCAAACATAATTGTATTATTCAAGCCATAACTGTAGATGTTTTTGAATATGCTGGGTGCTAACACGTTCCCTCTAATATGCCCTGATCGAGTAAAGACTTGAAATTCTGCACTGGAGTAGGGACAATCCTGAACACCAAGTTTAATCGCTTTGCTAAATTAACCTGTCAAATATTCAAAAGTAAGCTGAGTAACCTTTTTTTTTTTTTTTAAATTGCTCAGAGCCTGGTTCAATGTGAATTCCTCCTCTAAGAAACTGTCAATAAAACATTGGATCAAAATAGGTGTCAAATATTTCTTCTCTAAAGCTCTGTAATCCATAAAGTTTATCTGTTGTTAACCTTTGCTCATCTATGCTGAGTGACAATTTTTCTACTGTTTCTGGCAACCACGACCATCAGCCCCTAAGACCTCTGCTGGATTTCATACACAGTCTAGTTCCTCTCCCTCCCACATCTCCCCTTAGACCTTTGTAGAAGAATCCTTAATCATGCTGAGTACCCCTTTCTGACATGAGTAATGCCACTGATTTAAGTGCTGATTAACAATAGTAAGAGTTTTGTACTGGCACACCTTGGTTCCAGTTAAAGAAACCATGCTTCCTCAAAAGCACTTAGGCACACAATGAAAATGCCTAAATCTTTTTTATGAATGCATTATTGGTTTTTTCTATACCTGGAATTAAAACACAAAACATCAAAGGGTAAAGTCTTGTTCTCTTAGCAACAAAACTCTTAATGACTCAACAGGACCATTATTTATAGCTGAGTCATCTCTGTTGGTAGTGGTATTCAAGGCTGATATATTTATCCTTTCTATGACTATCTCTTTGTTGCCTATTCTAATCCATTTTTAATGTTAAAATATTAACTGTTGATATTAAAATTGTCCTAAAATTGGAATATACACAAGTACATGTGTGTGTTTATGATCATAGCTTTCATTTTCCTTTGTTCATCACCAGGGAAAGAAAAAAAATCAAACTAATCTCATGTATGAATGATTTCTTGTGTATGTTTTTGGTATCTCGGAAACAGTTGAGAAACAGATTTCTTGAATCAGTCATGCACAAAAAATATAACTTCTATAATATGTCCCTATTAATACATCAGATATAGCTAACATACGTACTTTTTTATGTAAGGATCTGTTTTTGTCAATATAAAAAAACCGTGCAGCTATAGAAATAAACACACGTAATACCAAATTTTTGCTTCCTCACTAATTCACCACTACTAATCACCATAGATCATAATTTTCAACTTTATTCTCATGTGATCAGAAAGATTAAAACTGGAGCAGATATGGCACCTGTTGGCAGACAATTTAGGCTTTCTTCTTAGCACTTCCACGGACCTACTTCATGCTCCTGGGCAAATAATTTATTTTCCTCAGACCTCTATTTGCCTTCCTACTCAAGTTGTCTCTTATTCCATACTATTGAATCTTTAAAGATCGTATCTTATTGTGTTCGCATAATGAAAAAACAAGTGTGGTTCTTATTTTAAAATAATCCTTAAACATCATTGTTCTAGAACTACCTCTCCTATAAAATTTGTGATTATCTGTATTTGTGATGATGCTTATTTCTTAAGATTTTGTAGAGTAGGATTAAGTTGCTCTGTGCTCCTCAATCACTTTGTCAGTTTAACACATATTCACACAGAAATAATTTGCTTCTGCATTTTGTTCTTTATAAAACTCATTTGTATGATGATTTTCAGAAACTTAGTTTCATGGATTTCTCTGAGACAGCTTGTTAAGATAATTATTTTAGACATATTTTATAAAATATATTACTTTTTAAAAATTGTATTTCAAGTGAAACTTGTTTCCTTATAGATTGTTCTTGTCCTTATTATGAAGATATTGTATTCTCTTTCACTTTTAATTTCAGTTGTTGAAATCAATGATTAAAAAGTTGATTTTCAAGCGTTTTTAAACTCAACTTACTATTTTTCACCCAGCATTTGCACCTTGCAGATTTTATTACAATAAGTGTGCTGCAGCCATCATTCACATCTGTTCCAAGTTTAAACTATTGCCTACTATTAGTTAAGTTTGCAGCCTGTAACCATTTCTCAGCGTTGGCCTTTATTTGAGCTGGTACCTTATTTAGTAAGACATACAGTTCACTGCTCTGGTGCCATCAGAAATTTCATTTTTCCCTCTTTGGAAAATACAAGTAATACAAATACTGGCATACAAAAATATCCTTGCAACCTTTTCATCATTGAGTTTTTATTTTCGATCATGTGCATTGATTTTTTGCAGGTAAGCACCCAAGGCTTCTGTAAAAGGTCAGTACAGCAGCTCAGATGCAGACTTTCATTTTCTAGCAGATGTACTGAGCTCTTACCAGTTTCCAGGAAATGATCCTGTTCCTCTTGTCTTTGTCTCTTGGGAATTATGGATGTAAACCAAAGTACACTGGAAGTCAATGCCCCCTCTACAAGGCAATTGCAAGGAATGAACACAGTGATCTTAACAGGTCTTTTCCATCTCTAATTACCATGCTCCTATGAACGCCAGTCCCAGGGTGAGATCTACCAGGTAATCTCTAAATGGCCTAAATAGCTGTGAGCTATTGTCTTTTCTTGAAAACAAGAGTTTAGGACAAACTCACAGCAGTATATTATTATGACAACACTGACATGTTATCTCCACTGTCTCTAAGCATCAGTGAAACAAATATATCAAAAACTGGCACTGATTTATTTACTTAATTAGTCAGTGCTACATTATCATGACCCATACAGAGACGCTCCTGCATACTCTATTAATCTCAAATGGATGGCCCTTTGTCTGTATGTCAGTTATGCATTTTTCAACCTCCCAGTAGGATCAGCATTTGATGAGTGGTTCAGTGTTTTCTGAAAGGCTGGGAAAGGTATTTCTGATGTTGCATGTTTGCTCTTGCCAGCATGTAAATTAGTTCATAGCACACCAGAGTCTTAACAATCCCTGCTGGCTATTCAGAGATCCTTTGTATAAACAATTAGTTTGTTTTTTTTTAACCCTCTTGTCCTCTCTGTAAAGAGAAGAACAAATAAAGGCAATGCAATGAGGACTAAAATTTGCAAATACTGCTCTGTAGTGAAGAAGCTAAATAATTTTCTTCTCTTGAGTCTGAAGAAAAAAAGAGTAGACAAATTAATTATTTAATTCATGCCAGATACAGTTCAAGTAAAGCTAAAGCAAGGGGATTCTGTGTATTAAAATACTGGTATATTAATAACTTGATTGAAACTTTTACATATAAAGTTTATGATTACCCTTGCCCTGTTCAAAAATAAATTACAATACCAGTCCAGGCAAGAGAACTATGAAAAGCGCACACTGAAGTGTTGTTATTTTTCCTTTCCCAACAGGGCGCTTGATATTTTTGGATTTTTGTGCATTGGTCCTGCTACAGGGAGTAAAATGCTCAAGGCTATGCAGGCAGTACTGAAAAAAAAAATAACTTCTGTCCTATTCCACCAGTGTTATTAATAGACAGCTGTCAAATAAAAAATATTTAAAATTTGAATGTCATTCTAAAGGGTTCAGAAAATTTGGTACATCACAAGATTAAAACAATTCTCTGTGCAGATGAGACTCACCTGAACCTAAGAAGGAATCTGAATCTGTTGATCCAGTCTTGATTATGTGTGGAACTGTTAGTTGTGTTCATATAAAATTACTCTGTGTCAAACTGTATAGTCTCCTCGAGGTGGTTTGGTAGTTTAGACAGGGATATTGGTTGTGCTCTTTACAATGCCTTGCCATTTCAGAACACATCAGCAAACAGACCATTTATGTTCTAAATAAATGCATCTAAATTAATGCACGCTAATGAATTGGTTCTACAAAAAGTTCCTAACCTTGTCAATGAGGTACTGCACAAGATGACTACTTAGGGCACTAGGCTTTGAGAAACAAATTTGTATTAAATATTGCAATCTAGGTTGTACAGTTTCTATAAATGCTTGTGCAAGGAGCTGTTTTGCTCTTGGGGAAAATAGTCTTCTGTTGATGCTTGGTCTACATGGCACACCTTTGTTATGCATCAGCTAGCAGAATGCCACTGATTGTACTCAGTGATAAGAGCTAGTTTGACAACTTCTTGCTCTTTGCCCAGTGAATTGCTTCACAGAAAGTTCAAAAGAACAAGCAGTTGCTGCAGAATAAGCGTGAAGGTTTTGCAGCTGAGGCTCCTTGCTGTTAAGATTGCAAATGGAGGAACTGCAAATTTTAACCCGGCCCTGCACTGGCTTCAGTGGGAAATTGCCCGTTTAACTTCAAATATGTTTCACAATTTGTAAAGGATGAACTTACTAAGTAACTTTCAATGGAACAAAATGTGTTCTGTTTTCCTAGAATGGCAGAGAAGACTTCCTGGAATGCTGGAAGAACTGGAAGAACTCTTTATACATTTGTTACTACCGTCAAGAAGCAGCGTATGAAAATCTATATGAAGTATATGGTTGGTTTTCATACTATCTGTGTAAAAGAATCAAGTTGAATGACTCCAGAATGTCGTAAATGTTCAGTAACAAAGGAAACAGCCAAGTGGGATCCCCCTTGAAATAAATCAAAGTCCCTTCTCAAAGGTAAAAATATTATTGGAGAAAATTGTCATGCATTCCTTCCAAAGCAGAACTTCTAAGGGTAAAACATATTCAGTCCAAGCGTCATTCCAACTGCTTTTTAGACTGTTTTGTTGCAGTATCCAAGGAAAAGCAAAGATAGATACTGTACTATTTTGCCACCTAATATCCTGCAATTTATTCAATCCGAACATAAACATTTGCTCTGGACTGATGCCCTGGCAATATTTACTGACTGGACCAAATAAGACATGCTTGCTAATGGTTCAGAGTCAGGTTATTTTGCCCATTGATTCCACTTTAGGGTGGCTCTTTTGCACCAGGGAATGGTGGTTAAGCACCAGCACCTGCTGTGCCCTACGAGCCAAAAAATCAACACTGTCCCATCACCAATATATTTTTCTTTTTATTTTTTTTTAACTTATAGCCCAGAATAGATAGCTAAGAAGATCCCTTTCACAGGCCAGACCCAAGTACAAAAAAGGCTTGCAAAATGTGGAATTCAGTTCAGCAGAAGCTGGCACTTAAAACACAACAGAGTTCTGCTCTTACAAACTATTGCAAACTCTTACAAACTCTTCTTCTTGCCTCCATAGATGGGAGGCACTACTGTGTGGAATTATAAGCACTTACTCTCAGGAAAGTTGAGAGTGCCTATCTCTTTGCCTTTCAAAAATCATTAAGGGATTCTATTAGCTTCAGTTAAATTGGTGTACTTAGTGTAACAAACCGGAGTCAATAAGGTCCCAGTCCAAAGCCCACTTAAGTAATTGTTAGTGTTAGCATTTAATTTAATTGGATTTGGACTGATGCCTAAGAGAGGAATCCACAGAAATATGTTCATTTTAAATGTATTTTCCAGCTGTTCATTTTAATTTTATCCTTTGTTCATATGTCAAATGTTTAGCCCTTGAACTCTGTACATTCTTAGAAATGATCTGCTATATCAATTGGTTGTTTATGGGTATTTTTGCATTCATTTTTACTCTGTCTCAGTGAGTCAAATTGTGTGCATTACTTGGTTTGAGTATTTGACCCAGTGAGACTGAATGAACAACCACGCTTCAATTCGCTCAAGGTTATTTTCAAACTGTGCTCAGCAGGGAGGTAAAAACATATTATGTTAAACCTCATAGTTTTGTACTTATAGCTTTCCTCAACTCCAGTACTCAGCCTCATATTTTGTAAAACGGTTTAACTAGCAGGATTGGAAACACCAGTAGCCAAGACATTACAACCACACAAGTTCCTATTAAAATCTGTTTTATTTAATTAAAAAATTAAAAATTCCTATGCTTTTTGGTCACAATTTAGATGCTAGTAAGGTAGTCTAGGATGTCTGTCAGTGGACATTTTTAGACTTAATCCTAGGAGTAAAGATAGTAAGATAAATGCCAGCTACAAATGAAACTTTAGCACGTACATGAAACCAGATCTGAGCTCTAGCCTGATCTTTTTAGCTATTTCAGTTCCCCATAGAAGTTTATATGGATGAGACATTTTTTGTTTTCTGGCTTACGATGCCTTATAGTCTGCTGCTGTACTATTAAATCTTTGATGTATCTCATCCAAATGAGGTGTTATTTTGTGTAATCTTTCCTGTAAAACTGCTGATTATTTTGCAAAATGTGTGTTCTACAGAAACATTGTAATTCTGTTGTTGCAAAACTGTCTTCCAAAACAGTGTCAGTACTGAGCTTGTGAATTTAGCTGACAGGTTCTATCTTAGGGCATCCTTCTGCCATTTTTAAATTCCACAAATTCTCCTAACAGGCCTATGCAAGATCAAGACTCCTAAAAGTGAGCACCCCACATAATCTATAAAGATCAAAGCTCTCTTCTGTTCACCCTGTCTTTTCCACAAGAAACAGGTGCAAGGGAGTTTTTTCAAAGCATTCACGGATTCAGGCATGAAAATTAGGTATGACACCTTTTCAAATATGTTAGCAGTTCACAAGTTTTCTAAAGGCTTGGGATTGTTAGAACTGGTTTAATAAGTATAAAGACTAAATATAATGATCAAATTTTCTTATGGAGCCGTTTCTCTTTTGAGAACACAAAATCTAGGTGTTGATTAGCTTGTTTATTTGGATTGTTCTGAGAGAAAGATAAATTCTGCTTGGGAAGATTGTGTGCTGTACGCTGCTATGAGACATGGAAAAAGCAACTGGGAGTGAAAAGACTGTGTCATCTGAGATAAATGATGCACCCTTCTATGGATTTTTTTTCACCTATAGGGGTGTGGCTGGCATGAGCACACATGACTGTAGGGGATGCAGTTGAGAATAGGTGTTGAAATAGAGCTGATGGCATTAAGCTGCAAGCAGCTGACACGAAACGGTAGATACACTCCCCCTGTCCTCCCGGACTGAGTATATCTGTCAGTTCTGTTTTGCAGGTCTTCTTTCAAATGTTACAGAGATCACCTGAATAAATAATTTTGCCACTTTCATCTTGACATATCCATGTTGGTCTACTAAGCCGTCTTCATCTCAGACTTCAAGGTTATGTCATTCCACCCAACAACTTTGCCGGCTTTCCAGACAGACTAGCTGGCCTGATGTTATTTCTCGCCCTGATCCCACTGAGCACTCTGTATGTACTTTTGTAGTATGAACCAAACCAAGACAACTTTCTGTTTGTTTTAGGGTAATCCTCTGTTTCACCTATTTGAACTCTACTGCACTATGACATTTAAGATGCTTAGGCACACCGGTTGCTGAGTAGCTCCAGCCTGTCCTTTTTGTGCGTATCAGTGACGGTGATGGTTCTGTGTGATATAGCTACTTGGAGAACAGAATCATGCAATAAAAAAACAGAGTTAGCCTTTATATGTTATTACTGTAAAATATGGTTCTGGACATCAAAATTGAGGCCCAAGAGGTTGTTGCTGCCATTCTGACTCTTAGTTACAAGTAGTATGGCTCATGTAACCCAAGGCAGAAAGCAGAGACCATCTCCCTCATGGTTCAGTGTAATCTAATATCAGATCTAATGCCAAGTTAAAAAAAAAAAAAAGCAAATACTAGTAGGCAGACTACTCACATATTAGACACTTAAAGCAAAACTCTCCTGGCAAAAAAAAAAAAAAAAAAAAAAAGTTATATTTGAGACCCTGTATCTTTTCCTCATTCTATAGCTGATACTGACAGGAGATAATCACTGAAAAGGAGTTGTCAGACAACCACTGAACTTATTTTGAAGAACTATTTGCATTTTAGCAACTTTCTTCCAGATAGGATCTTCCATTTCAGTTATTAAAATGTTGGTTGTAGTATCAAGACAAGACATTTCATGTGCCAGCAGCAGCATTCTGTAGAATTCTAACAGCTGAAGGACTTTAAAACTCTTAAAAACCAATTAGTAAGAAAACTATAGGTTTTTGTAAGTTGCTTGCTTTCATTAGTTAAATAGACCCAAAATTCAAGACAGGTTCAAGAAACACACAAATCTCTTCAGACAATAATTTAGTAATTTATGGTTTGACTGAGGAATCTAGTAAATCTGGTATTTTTGGCAAGGTTTAGTATGTGAAAATTATTAAAACAGAAACATCAAAGTGAAGTGCAAATGAAAAGTGTACTTATGAAGTTGATTCAGCAATGACCACCATAGTCCACTCAAGTCTCAACCTGCTGAATTGTGCTGGACTTCTACACAACTGTATCAGATGTTAGATTATGCAGCACCTATTTCATAGCATAATTCAGAATGTCTGTTATGTTGTGACAAGCTAACCAAAATGCTCCTCAGAGTGAGGAAACAGTCTAAAAAAATCCCCCAAGAATTACATATTTAACAGGTGTTAAAAGAAGAGGAAAAATAAACAGTGTCATTTTAATCAGGCTCAAAATCTACTTGGTTCTATCTAAAAGTGTGCTGTGTTGATGTATATGATCTTAGAGCAAGCCAGTAAGTTGAGTGTGGTTTTGAGTGTGCTGAGTTCTCTTCTGTGATTTTGCACAACTCTTAAGTTGCGCAAAATAAAAAAGGAGAGTAGACATGTAGCAAGATTTATTTGAGTGAGGTGGAAGCAAAGGCCCTCTGGATTTGTGCACTCTGCCACTAGAACGTTCCAATTTTTACCCGTTTCACAGTAAGGTCTTTTTACTCTTTGAGCTCATCTTCGGTGATGTGGTACTTACCTCTTGCATCTTGAATAATTTACATTTGCACAGCTTTCCGTTGGTAGATGCATGATTATTTCTATTTGCTCAATTTCTCCTAGTTTATTCTTTCTCATAAAGCACATTAAAATTAAATCAACTATTCTTAGGAGATAATTATGCCTACTTTCATTATGAGTTTTAAACCTTCACTCCTTCACTAGATTAAATATTCTTTAATTATTACTGTGAAGAACACATATTATAAACAAATTGGTCTTTTACATACAAAGTAATCATAGAATCATAGAATGGTTTGAGTTGGAAGGGACCTTAAAGCCCATCCAGTCCCATCCCCCTGCCATGGGCAGGGACACCTCCCACTAGCCCAGGTTGCTCAAAGCCTCATCCAGCCTGGCCTTGAACCCCTCCAGGGATGGGGCATCCACAGCTTCTCTGGGCAACCTGGGCCACTGCCTCACCCCCCGCACAGGAAAACATTTCTTCCAAATATCTAATCTAAGTCTGCCCTCTTTCAGCTTAAAATTGTTAGCCCTTCTCCCATAACTACACTCCCTGCTGAAGAGTGTCTTTCCTGTAGGCCCCCTTTAAGTACTGGAGGGCTGCTACAAGGTCTCCCTGGAGCCTTCTCCTTCTCTCCTCTCCTCTCCTCTTTAAACAAGCCCAACTCTCTCAGCCTGTCCTCATATGAGAAGTACTCCAGCCCTCTGATCATCTTTGTGGCCCTCCCCTGAACACGCTCTGACAGGTCCATGTCCTTCCTGTGCTGAGGACTCCAAAGCTGTATGCATCACTCCAGGTGGGGGTCTCACAAGAGCAGAGCAGAGGGGGAGAATCATCTCCCTCAACCTGCTGCTGCTGCTTCTTTTGGTGCAGCCCAGGACACGGCTGGCCTTCTGGGCTGCCAGAGCACATTGCCGGCTCATGTTCAGCTTCTTATCCAGCCAATTCCTTATCCACCAAGTGCTCCTTTCATCAAATCCACGTCTCTCCAATCTAGAGACAAGGATGTCATGTGGGACAGTGTCAAAGGCTGTGCACAAGTCCAGGTAGATGATGTCAGCTGCTCTTGCCTTATCCACCAGTGCTGTTACCCCATTGTAGAAGGCCACCAAATTCATCAGGCACGATTTGCCCTTGGTGAAGCCATGCTGGTTGTCACCAAACACCTCCTTATTTTCCATGTGCCTTAGCATAGTTTCCAGGAGGATCTGCTCCATGATCTTGCTGGGCACAGAGGTGAGACTGACCGGTCTGTAGTTTCCCGGGTCTTCCTTATTTCCCCTTTTAAAAACAGGGGTTATGTTTCCCCTTTTCCAGTCAGTGGAAACTTCACCAAACTGCCACAACTTCTCAAATATGATGGATAGTGGCTTAGCAACTGCATCTGCCACTTCCCTCAGGACTTGCCGATGCATCTCACCAGGTCCCATGGACTTCTGCGATTTATTCATATTCCTCAAATAAACCCCAAACTGATTTTTTATGTAGGTCCAGAACTACCACTCAAAGTTGCAGAGTGTCTTCATTTCAATGTACTTTTGGCTGGGATATCTATTAGGCCAAACACTAATTCTAAATAATTCTCACTGCAAACTGGTCAGCTTTTTTCCTGGCTGCTAAGTCTGAAATGTATGCAAATTTCTGCAATTTCTTGTTGTTGCATGCAAAATAATCAAGATCATGAAACTGTGACTGTTTGGGGTTTTTTGAACTTTTTTTTTTTACAAGTTTTCTATCCCCTTATCCCATCCGTCTTTCCCCTGTCCTCTCTTCTCCAATAAAGTAAGTGTATCTTTATCCTTTTAATTTTGCCTTTGCAGGAACAACGGTTTAGGTGGTTCCTCACAAACAGAACAAGAGGGGAAAACAAGGACATTGTTACTTACAAACCAAAATTAACAATTTCCAAATCTATTTCCTGATTATTCTGTTGACAATGCATGGTGAGTCAGTGCACTCTGGTAAAATTCTTTACCCGCAGAACTATTAATAGACCACAAAAGTCAAAATTTAGCAACTGACTTACCCAGTTAATATTTTAGATTTTTTTTCCACTAAAATTCACTAAAATATTGAAGTTCTTCTCTGCTTTAATTAATACTTCAGTACTGGTTGCTGTCTGTAGTATTTGCGTTTAACAGTTCAGTTCACATTAATAGCAACTATTAATACAAAGCTCCAGACTGTATCTACACAATAAATTTAGTTTGGAGTTGTTTTAAGATCAAATCTAGTTGTTCCTAATCTGAAGTCTGCATTGGCACAAAAAAAAAAAAAATAAAATAAAAAGATCCCCCCTCCCAGTTGCAGATGTGTTGTGATAAGTCCTGATGGAATCTTGTGTCATATATAGACACTTCTAAGACTTTGATCCTTAAATAATGAGTGGCCTAGATTGATAAACATCTTTAAAATTCCTCTTGAAGAGGATAAAATCTCACTAAGCTCTTGAAGGATCCATAACTCTATACCTAGTCACGTGTAAATTTCTGTAACCAGCCAGTCCAGCTGCCTGTTTGTGCTGTGCTTTCTACTGCCTTTGCTCTTCCTTGTTCTTACCAGACTGGAAAAGAAGAGTGAAAATATTGAAAAATAAACTGCTTCCATGGCCTTTGAAGCCCAAGAAGAACGAGATGTACAGGACATTTTCTGGAAAATTGAGAGATTTAGTCAAATAACACTAGTCACCTAAACAGCTCCAGCTGCACTGGTTTTTATTATGACAACAGTACATAGGGGCCGCAGCTGGTAGATGTTCCATATATGAATTGTTTTAAGTGTAAAAATAGAGTCAGTGCCTCTAACAGTTTTGTCCAAGCCAAATAACATATTAAAAAAATGTATGCAGTGTGCAAAAAGAGGAAGTTAAAGAACTTTATATTATGTTTATATAATTATTCATAAGGTATTTTTATTATTGTTTATAAATAGAGTGCTATTTGTCTACCTTGACTCAGCTCTGCCATACTTTCAAGTGTTCTTCCATTGGTCTGGCCTTGAGATATAATTTGAAGGGAAGGAAAAAAGTATCTTCCGGATTGTTTTAAGGGATGTGCTTAACTTCAAAGTAGTATAGATAGGCAAATAAATTGCATGCTTTGTTATGGGGGTACATGTATGTGTACGAAGGTGTGCCTGTCTTTGCTGGCATAAGGTAACACGCTAAGCTGACAGCTGTTGGTTCTTTAACTAATGTTGATACTTTATATGTAAAAAATGCTGTACAGATCTATATTCTGTGTATTAAATGCAAATTCAAAACCTGCTGTCAGCACTAAAGAATGCTAATATCAGCACTAAAGGACATCTAAGCAAATTTAATGGGTCCCTTTTGTTTGTGCTTTTGTGTGCAGTGTTATAAAATCCTGAACTGCTCTCTCACAGATTAGGAATTTCTGCTTGACCTCTCACTTAATTAACTGTGACGTTTTTGGCTTCCATCCTTCACCACTGCACTGTAGTCATCCCCCATTTTTGTAGGAGTTACTAGTTTCCAGACAGGCTTTGCTATGACACCCATCACTGTTAGTATTTTAGTGCTTCATACCTATTTCTTTCTTTTCACAATGATTCATTTAAGCAATGCAGTAGTAATATCCCCCACTTAGAAATAGGAAGCTGAGTCAGAAAGACATTATGGTCTAAATTATTAATTAATTCTGAATGTCTAAATGAAATGTGAAGAACCTTAGCTCTTACAGCTGTGGTTGCATAACTCGTATATTCAAGAATAACTTCAGTTGCAAATATGACAGCATTTGAATTATGTAGAAAAGATAAATAGGGAATATAGCATCCCAGGATATCATTGTTACTTTAAGCAGGAACCCATGTTTCTTCTCCTTCCTTTACTCTCTTCATTGAATAATCAGGCTTTCAACTTGTGCAAGTAATTGTTGTTCCTGTAAAAAGTGGTTTCCTTTTTTACACAAACAATATTTATTCCTGTAATAAATGAATCTGTGACCTGAAGGACATACAGCATCCATGGAGAGAATTAGTGGTCATTGCAGAAAAATTAAAATAAATACTCAGAAGAAGAATTAGGAATGTAAAGACATCCTTAATATTGACATCCCCTGAATGATGTGTGTGTAACTTTGAAAACTTATGTTAACAAAATGGTACCATAGAGATCATTTCCTAGCAAACTCAGAGGACTCAGAAAGGCATCGTCTTTATGCCTGTACTGATCATCCTTGACGCTAGGACCCTTAGGACCCTGTCAGTCACAAAGGACTCTGTCACTTGAACAGGCCGTGTGAGGCTCACCTGAGTAAGGAACTGTCATCTCCTACGTGCAATGCTAGAAAAGAACGCGAAGCTTTGCTTTCAGATTTTACAGATCCTGGAGTTCAAATCCAAAGCTTAAGATTCACTTTAGTGATTCAGCCTGTTTCCTTCACTTTTTTCCAAGAAAGATTTCACTTATCCCAGCTATGTAATTAATGTTTTTTCCCTGTTTCTGCCTCACCTCTACTTCTGATCTCTGTCCAACTGTTTTTCAACCTACACAGTCTCAATTTCCATTGTTTTTCCAGTGTAGTCTCTGTCTTCTTGCTAAACAGGTCATTGTCTCACCTCTCCAACCTCCATATTTCCTTTTCCTTTGCTTTATGTACAACGCCAGAAGAATGTGTGATACATTAAGAAGTTTTATTTCAATCTTTGGTTTTCCCTTTCATCTCCAGTGGTTTGCAGAGTCCTATTTCCTCTTTCCTTGGATTTTGTCAAGCTCTTTCTACCCTTCTACGTCTCCTTGGTTTCTTCTGTTCCTGACAAATGTATCTTTGGCCCAAACGATGTCTGCAAAGACTGCTTCTGCCTCCTGGTTGCTTGAACTACAATAAGAAGGAAAAGTTTGCCTTTGAGCAAGACTGAGCTTCACCCACCCAGAGATAATAACACTCTAGAGATACAACTGCAAGAACAGATCATGAGAACAGCAGTTCACAATGTTTTGTAGATTAATTTCACTTAAAAAATGTATTGCTTGTTTTGTTGAGTTTAACTTTCTGCTCCCTGCACATGAAAACTGTTGTTGTCTTGTTCCCTTGCTTACCTGGATCTCCGGCTGCATAAAATCCAACTCCATGAGCCAGCATGGGAAGGTAGAGCTTAGGCATGTGAGGCCCACCCATGACAGGAACCACTCAGCTGAGGCATGCCCCACACAAATCTGACCTTCTGGAATAGCTCCCTGTTCTCTCATAAGTTTGAGAAAATATAAAAGGCAATTTTTCAAAGGTTAAAGACCTGTAGAAATGTAGGTAAGTTTGCTAGTTTTCAACAGGCATAAGTAATATTCTTGGCCCACAAGCCATCACTCTGTAGCATGTCAAGTCTCTGCTCCAAAGAATGAGGACTCAAGCAAAAAGCAAAAAAAATATTACCAAACATTTTACACACGAACAAAAACTTATGTTTGTCACTGGCCTCATTCTTGGAAGCAGCTGAGCTGTTTTTGCTGAAATTTTCCAGAAAAGGTCATCCCAAGGCTAAAGCTTAGCATGGAAAAATTCAGTTCAAAAGATTTAAGTTTTTCCAAGTTATTAACAACTGAAAACTCAGTCTCGCTATATGGAGTACCGGGCAATTCTAGCATATAATATATTACTAATCTTTTATGTACATGTTTTTCCATGTGCAGATAGAACCTCTGGAAAGTGCTTAGTTACTGCCCCCATTGAAACCAATGTAAGTACCTCCAATTTAGTGGAGCATGCTTAGGCACCTGCTCAGCAATTGAGAACTCATCAATTTGTACAATATTTGACAATGCTTTTCAGTACTTTTTGATGCAAAATGGTAAAACTAACAGTTTAAAGAAGTATATTTACTTCCTTCAACTGGACTCTGGGCTAGTTTATTGAATATTACTGTCATGGTTTAGATGGGAGTGGTTTTTGTTTGAGTTTTTAAACACAAGTAATTGGAGAGCAGGTGAATATGTTTACAGAGCTGTGACAAACAATTATTTGTTCAGTACTTACTTGCCTTGGGTCAGGTAATAGTCTATTTCAGACCAGGAATAATGTTTTGGAGGGCTGATCAGGAACATGCTGATGTACAGTAAAGTGATTTGTAAGATTTGTTATCTGGCAGTGTTTACTGTGAAAGGACAGTTAGGCAATCTTGCTATCAGAAAAGACAAAAGAACTTCTATTTAGATCCTCTTTGTTTCTAAGTCACTATGGCATATCTGGCCTCACATCTCATTAATAAAGGTACAGCCTATAGTAAATCAAACTGTATCCACTTGAGTAATCTAACGATACTCACCTTTCTCAGCATGATTCACAGAATCCCACTCAGCTGTGCTCATTGATACCAAAAATGATGCCCTGAATGTATTCAATTTTTTCCAATGTAATTAAGAGAAACTTGGAAATTAAAAAGGTGTTTCACAAGAAACATACATTTCAGTATATATTTCAAACATATGTTAACTTCTACATCAGTCAGTGAAGAAGAGAAAATCTTCACACATCCATGCTTTTCCTCATTTATAATGAATTAAGATGATCTGATTTTTTCTTTTTTATAAATTAGAGCCTATATGTGCTATACAGAAGCACACACACAAATCCTACACTTTATATTCACAATTAAGTTTCTTTCGTAGAAATTAGAAGCGAAAAAGACTTATGTAATTATGCAGAGTGCAGTATAATGAAGGAAGAATTAGCAATTTTTCAACATTCATACATTCAGGTAATCAGCATCTAATCTTGAAAACTACGATGGGTTTTGCCCCTTAACTTTAATAGTCATCTCAATTTTAGCCACTTCTGCTCATTATTTTCCAGCGTTTGCAAACCAGGGAACTCATCAAAGTGCTTTAAACTTTTCTGCTGTTGTGCTGTGATAGCAGTCATAATAACTACTGAACTGGTGGAATATTTGAACTTTATTTTGCTAGACCTTTATCCTGCAAACATATTTGTATTACATTTACATACATCTTTAACCTCCTCCATATAAATAGTCCTATTAGGTCAGTACTTAAAGGATACTCTTTGCTTTAGTTTGTGAGTAGTCCCATTGCACACATTCTCACAAGATTAGGGTCTGAAGCAGCAGAACATACCTTTTATAGTTGTTACTTAGCCCAATTTCAAACATGAGCTAAACAGGAAGCTTACTCGTGAGGGCATGAACAGCAAGAATCAAATCAAATGCTCAATAATATATAATACAAATATAGTACAAATTCTAACTTTGCAGTTCCAAGTTTGCTGGTTGTATAAAATGAGGCAGAGCAGGGAAAAATAGAGGTTGAAAACAGGAAGCTCCAAAACCAGAAGAATTATCATAAATTTTATCTGTTTGAAAACCTTCTGGGTTTTGCATAACAAAAAACCAGTATGGTCACAATATACCCAAGCAGAGAACTTCAGAAGTTTAGTTTTTGTTGTGGTATTATTAATCTTAACCAGCACCATACGGCAGTCAGCTGGCAATGCAAATATCATAAACCATTCACATATCAGGGCTTTATGATTGTAAGAGTCTCTTCTGTCTAAATGTTTGGATAACATGCTTTCCTTTACTCCTCGCTAATCAAATGTAGCAATTTTAAACAAGAGCAAGCTACAAATAATATACCTTGAGCATTTTATATGAATAAGGAGGAGAGGAGGTGGAAAAAGTGCTAATAAACAAAATTAAGCATTTTAATTATTGATATAAAATAAGTAGAACAGAAGAGCCAGCTTCTTAATCTGTGTCATACAGAAAAGACTGTAATTATAAAGCAGAATTCATTTTCACAATAATAAGGGAGAGAAGGCAAAGTTTTGGCCTTATCTCAGATTTTGTGCACACAACAGGTTTACTGTCTCAAAAGATTGAAACGAAATTGATTTTGAACTTAAAAGATAACATTTGTTACCCACGAAGTTGTAGTACTAGGGCTGAAGATGTGGGGACCTTGTGCACCTGCACACTGCAATGGTCAATTTCCAGGCACCCCGTTGCTGTGTCCTGACTCCTGTGTGTAATACACAAGACGAGTGAAGACAGACTGCCTGAAAGTAGCTCCATCAAAATAATCCATGAATAAGTTTTCACCTCACAAAATGTATGTGATAGTTTCAAATAGCTTGCACTTGAGAGAAAAATGATTGAATTGTACTAATTCAAGAAATTTCTGTAGAGTAGGTCTTACTTGGTGGTTTGGTTTGGGGCCTAACACACCTGGGGTCTTGGGAAGCTACAGGGAGCTACCTAAATGACTCACTCTCACTATGCAATGCTTTGGACGTGTTTCTGGGATTCAGATAATCCCCATTGCCATTAATCTGTTCAGTACCTCTCCTCCCTCATCAATGTGTTTTGACTTATATTAGGCCCTCGTCATGCAAACCAATAGTAGTCACATGCCAGGTTGTTTGCAGGATCAAAATTTAACTTATGCAAGGTGAAATAAATAGGAGTGATAAGAGTCACAAAATAAGCAAGGAAAAATTTGGTAAACTCTTTTAAAAGTACCTCTGTATTGCCTTGATCCCTAATTTACAAGGTAAATGTAATATAGAATATAGAAGAGAATGAATACTGAATACAGAATACAGATTTTTTTTTTCATGAGAAAAAAGACATAAACCTCTATTGAGCATCTATTTAGGTTTTAATCAAACATGTAAACTAATTTACTACCCAGGATATCATCAAACAATTCAGCAATTGGAATTCTCTCTGCTATATGTGTCAATGCAATTTCAATTCTACTTGCCTACAGAAACTGTTAATACAATTTATTCATGCCATTCATTCATTTTAGAAGTGCAATACATACAGCAGTGACAGCTTCTATAGTTCCTCATGGGATCTTTCCCCACTGTTTCTTACTCTGTTAATACCAACCCTTCTAGGTAGAGGTGCTGAAATAGGGTTTACTAAAGGTGATGACCTTTGGTGAAGGGAAAGCCCTGCTGCTTTTCAGGTTTCCGCAGTGTGGAAAATAAAAATGAAAATTCTTCCTTTTTTTTTTTTGTTTCAGACCATGGTTAAGTAAGTCTGACCTCCACCCTGTTTGCACTTTTATCAAGAGGCAAAGTTTTTTGGTTTAGTTTTGTTTGTTTGCATGTTTTGAGTTTTTTTATCTCCAGTCCTTAAAACCCAAACTCATGTAGATAGCATAACAATTGGATTAAATTACTCCTGTGGAAAGCACTGAGAGATATAAAGACATAGTACTTAAATACATAGCTTTGTGTAAGCTGAGTTGGCAGAGGCTGATCTAGTGGTATGCATAAGTAATATTTAACTCAATGAAAATCAGCCATGCTTTCTATGACAAGGTGTTTGAGAAGTAGGATGTTTCAAAGATTTCACTAGTGGAGTTCCTCAGGGCAAGATCACTTTCATCTAGAAACCTTAAGGTGTTACTTTCCATATGGAAATATACAGACCTTCAGTGCCTGAGCTGCTGAGCAAAAAAAAAATTAGCTTTAAATTGATGAATAGCTAATTCTGTTTCCGTAATCTGTGATAACAGTTGTCTCTTCCACATACTTCCACATAATGTCTTTCTGTTGGTTATTGATTCCCACCCTTCCCACAGTGAGACTTTGAGAAATATGGACAGGATGTTGGGTTTGAGGATGTCTCTCAGTAAGCAAACCAGTATTCTCACCAGAATGTCCATATCTGAAGTTCGAATTTAATTACAGTTCTTTGGAGAGATATATACAGCAAAGACAAAAATTGCTAAGATGCAATGAAAATAGCAAATGACAGCACATTAACATCTTGTGTTAGCAACCACAAAGTATCTGTCCTAAATAAAGATTTTTCAGGGATTCCTAGCAAAATATCTCACCCCCGACTTCTAAGAAAGGGAAAAACAGACAACACCCTTATACAGTATTAATAGCTTTACATCTCATTCCTTTTGATATTTTTCTTAAGTGATTTCCTATTTATTTTAAGTACAAGAAGGATTTTTTTTTTTTTTACTTTGCAGTTTGTTCAAATGAAGGACATATTAATACCTGTGCACCTGTGCAAAAATGTGCATAGACTTTCTACAGCAGCAAGATGTTGGGGGTATGGAAGGGAGTGGGGAGGGCAGGGGGCAGATCTTTGCAGTAGTAAAAGAGAGTAATACAATTGATTTTGGTGGAATAAGGCCACCAGTACACAACTTGGCTTTCTGTCTTGTTCCAGTCTGTGTGTAAGCTTGAGACGGCTGAGCACACACACATTTTCTGAAGCTGGTAGAACTGACAAATAATTACAGTGTCTTTCTTGGGGAACTTCAAAATGTAAAAATGCAGCACATATCTAACCCTCAAAAACCTTTCCTCTTTAAAGCCGACAGGGCTTTTTTAAAGAGTTCATACCTAAGGTACGTAGGTACCACAACCATGCAGCACAACTGGGAGAAAAATTTATTCCTCAAGAACTGTATACAGCATAACTTCAGTGAAAAGATTTTAACTTTTAGTATGCAACTACGATATTTCTAGGTTTTAGATTCTTTGAAGCAAATTCTTTCATTATTTCAACTCGTTGTATGGTTTGCACACCTTTAACCACTCTAAGAGTTCCAGCATGAGGTCAGGCCACATTCATGGTTAATAGAGAAATGGGGGCAGTTGCCCAAATACTTACATATCTGTATAAAATACATACACATAGGTCTCAAATACTGTTAAGAAATAAGTGGATACTGAATCTGCTTCTTTCACAAGTACATCTATGCATAAAAATACGTATGCCTAGTTTTAGCAGATTATCCAGTCTTCTCACATATTGCTTTTAATGTTTATATATTCTTAAGTAACACTACTGCACTAAGGCAGCTCGTCAGTTCTTGAAGAAGCTGGATGATAGTCATAGTTTGGTTTCTAAAAGCATCTGAGGTTTTCTAAATGGTCTAGCACTAAGCACTAGAAAGAATAGGTTGTTAGAATTAGCTGGTGATGGCCAGATAATCAAACACCAGAGTTATTTGAATTTCAGACTGCGAAATGGTTTCAGCATTCAGGTAAGCATAAGCCAGATCTTGGAACTCCAGGAAACCACAAGTTCACATTGTTGCTGGACATCATCCTACTAAAAATCTGTTTTGTAACTTCAGTAAGATGGGACAGCTTTTTTTCTTGAAATATTTTTTAACAGTCACATAGGCCTCAGATATGTAGCTGAGAAGAGAATGAAGAAAGCTTCTAGTAAGCCACAGAAGAAGGGAAATGCTGAGTGTTTACTGATTAACAACAATTTGTATGTTTGGAAGATGGCCACTGCCACTTTAAGGAAATGCCGACAAAAAGTAGTGTTCCACTAAGGCAAGAGAGAGTTGGAGGGCAGGGGTTATTCCACAGAAATATTCAGAGAGAAAGCCATCAAATAAGGTCCCCCTTTTTCTTTTTAGCACCAGAATAGACTCAGATCAGACTTTTGTAAGTCAGTTGTCCCTCCACTGTCCCTTATCAATACCTGCAGTGAGCACTTTCAATGACAAAAACAAAGCTTATTTTCCACATTCATTCAGTCCTTGACTGAATTTCCAGGTGTGCCTGAAAAAACACGAAATTCCTGTTTTCCTGTTTCCTGCAGAAAGGACAAACAACCTTTGGTATCTACTTTCTTCTCTAGATATGTGGTGGAACTCATATCTTACTTCAAATGTTCCATTGTGCTGCTTTGAGATAGGACAGACTTTGTTGGTCTTTTGACCTTGACAAAAGTCAAACCACTGGCTTCCCTTGGGAATGTTTGTAATGAACATACTGAAGTGTGTATATCTTGACAAAAGTGTTGTTGAACTCTATAAATTACATTAAACCCATAAGAACAGAAAGATAACAATCAGACTATTACATTGCCATACAACATTGTCTAATAACCCTGTATAAAGAATGCAGAATTGGAGCATTTGTGCCCTATGTATCTTGGAAAAAATCTTTTCCAATTATAGTACTTTGACCTTTTAATGTTTTGTTTGCGTTGTTCAGTCTTATTCTCTCTTATTTACAGCAACAATATTCAGTAAGAAAAGTGCAGAGCAGCCAACAAATATTAATGAGAAATACAAAAGTTAAAAGCTGAGGTTTGTAAATCTAACATTATTTTATCATCTTTTGTAAGGTATACAGAGCTTCTGTATCTTAGTGCCTTGCTCCCTTGAAGGTAATTTATAGCAAGGCTATGAATTCAACATTTTTATTTAGCTTTAAAATGTACAACAGAACCATTCACTAATTATTCCTCACTATATGTCTTTAAGTTGGTTTGCCTCTGGGAAAGGAAAGGGGAAATTATGACTATATGTGGTGTAAACTCATTAGACCCACAACTAGAGCTTTAGTGTCTGTAGTCCAATAACTTCATCAAAATGTCGTCATCACACTATAACAGGGTCTGTTTTGCCACCTCTGCTTTCACTGGTTAGGGAACAGGAATCCCTGCAGCGTGGGTTTTGGACGATGTTGAGGTGCAAGCCAAGTTTCATATCACCTGTAGACACTTTGGAGGTGGGCATAATGACCAATCTGAGACAGAAAGGGTAAGCATTTTGCAGAAGTCTGTGAACAGACAGTGTTACAGATGGAATGAAAACTTGAGAAATCCAAATTTCCAGACTCTAACTGGTTCATCCAGACTGTGGAAAAGATTGCAAGAAGGGTAAGAAATGAGACTGACAGAAAAAAATGTCAGAAATCTAAATTTTCCTGATGCTCAGCACAAGTAAGAGGGCAAGAGTGATCAGCAGTGTTGATAGTCAGACTTTTCGGGGCCTCTATGTTATTTTAAGACGCTCTCTTGCCCTTTTTGTTTTCATACAGAATAGACAAATGAACAAATAAATCCTCATTAAGACTATATATCCAGCCTCTTCTGTTCTTTGTAGTGTTCTGTGCTGCCAGTGTTTTAAAAGGGGACTCCTCCACAACTTTTTCTTCTTAGCAGGTGTGCATGTCCTTGCAAAAAGAAAAGGCAAGAGACTGGGTTTCCATTCCTTTCTGCTCCTATTGAAAAACCATGGCTATTTTTAGTCCTTGAAATCAAAATCACTAGGCAAATAAACTGATCTTACACTGTGTTGGAAATGTTAATCTGTGTTTTTTAAGTCTGATATCAACTATGCTGATGAAAATATGTGATACTGGCATATAAATTTAGACAGGGAAAAACCCTATAAGAGGCTGAGAAGGGACTCATCACTGAGAAATATTTTGAAGGCAGTTATTTGTAAAACCATGCTCTCCAAAAGCAAATCTCTTCACATTCAGAGACTGGCGGGGGCCAGCATTGTTTTGTTTTCTCTTCAGAATAGCTTACCAGCTGATGATGGGAGTCTGAGTCTCTGGCTAACTAGTTTATATTAAGTGCTCATTGATGTGGGGGTCTGACTCCCATGCTTGTCTTTAGTGGTTTAGATGTCCTCTGTGCTTTATTGCTGAGTCCCGCCCATTTTCATTCTGCCTTCTTGGCTTAATAATAATAATCACAAATCATAATCCTCTACATAACAAGCCAAGGGCACCTGTGATGGGTTTACCTTTGGCTGGGAGCCAACCCCACACAACCCATTCGCTCACCCTCACCCCCTGCCCTTCCCCTGCGAGGATGGGGGCGAGAATTAAAGGTGTGAAGGGAATTTAAAATGTTCCTGTCAGTTTGGTGTGACAGCTGCAAAAAAAGGTGAAACAATAATATATTGCATTATGACAATATTGGCACATAAAATAAGAGATTAGGTTGCATTTCTGCAGGAAAGGATTATGGGTTATTGTGCATAATCTAAAGCTAAACAGGAGTAAAACACACTGCACTATTGCCCAAAACCCCATACATGGTTATATACATATCAAAAGAGAGATTCAAAATTATCTGTGCAGAAGTGATGTGATATTAGTGAGAACCCAGCATTCAAGTTTTGACAGTATGTGATGGGTTTGCCCTTGGCTGGGGGTCAACTCACACATACCCACTCACCCAATCCCCTCCCACCCGAGGACAGGGGAGAGAATTAAAGGGGTAAAGGGAAAAAGGACTCGTGGGTTGAGATAAGAACAATTTAATAACTAAACTACAATAATACTGAAAATAATCCTATATACAAACACACAAATGAGTGATACACAGTGACACTGTCCCCGACCCGATGACCAAGGCTCATCCTGTTCCCGGCTAATGATCCCGGAGCAGGGAGAGTCCCGAAACCACACTCACGGAACGGAGAGAACAGTCCGAGCGTCCCAGACCCAGAGCTGACCGGGGTGGAGGGGGAAAGGCCTTGGGAGAGCGACCACCTGGAGCGAGATGACCCGAAGCAAAAGAGATCTGGAACCAGAAGGGATGATCTTCCAGGGGGTCCTCACCTATATACTGGGCATGACGGGTATGGTATGGAATAGATTATTAGCCACTCTGGGTCTCAATCCTGAACCTAAGATCAAATCCTGGGCTGGTAACTGGGGCTGTGCTCCCTCCCAGCTTCTCCTGCCCCTGCGAACAGCAGAGAAGCTGAAAGATGTGGATGTCCTGGCAACAACAATAAACATCACTTTTTATCAGCTTTCTTTTTAGCACAAATCCAAAACTCATCCTCTTGCTAGCTATTATAAAGAAAGTAAACTCTGTCTCAGCTTAACCCAGGACAGCACCACACATTTAACAACTATGGCTGGCTGGGCTAAGTATTTACCAAAGTGCTAGCAGAGAAGCTGAAAGATGTGGATGTCCTGGCAACAACAATAAACATCACTTTTTATCAGCTTTCTTTTTAGCACAAATCCAAAACTCATCCTCTTGCTAGCTATTATAAAGAAAGTAAACTCTGTCTCAGCTTAACCCAGGACAGCACCACACATTTAACAACTATGGCTGGCTGGGCTAAGTATTTACCAAAGTGCTAGAAATTGTCATGTCTTCTCAAGCAGGACAGTAATAAAAAATGAGTTTCCGAACCACTGGCAGAGTGTTCTACCTGGGATTTAAGATACAAAGGTGAAGAAGCAAATCTTCTTACTTTGGCTACTTTATGGGAAAGGTTTGACACAGAGACTAAACTACAAAAGACCATCCAGGACACTTTTTGTCTCGGCTCCTCTCCTTAGCATTTTCTATGCCTAAAGCAGGCATCTTCTTGCTCAGCATTCTCCTCCTTTCTATTCCCCTAATTTTTCCCATTAATCTTTGTATCTGAGTTGAGACCTTTTAGGTGATTAAAATTAGGCCCACTTTTTCCAGGTCTAAGTCTTTTTCACCTCCCAGACTGTTTTTCCGTAGTTTAAATTCTTTCTTTGTACCTCAGCAGAGACAAACACCTGATAATGGCTGCTGGGTCTTTTCCTGCAGATAAATCTGTTCTGCACTAGCAAAAGCCTGAAACAGCCTCCTGTCAAATCTTTAATCTTTCCTTAGTGAGGAAAACAGCTACATGTGCTGATTCCTAGTATTTCTGCAATCCAGCATCTCTATGGCAATGTTTCATAAGCCAGTGTGGTGATGCATGTTTTAGTTCATTTATATGAAACTAGAAGAAAAATTACATCACTCACTAAAGCAGCACTTTTATTGCACTTTTAAAGGTCTTGAGACCTTGGTTACAAAACAGCTGCAGGGAGACTGAGAACTTTCTAATGCCTGAAGCACCACGAGGTTTTCTCACACACACGTACATGAGATCATTTGCTTTAAAGTTGAAATCTTTCCCTGAGACTGTGCTTTATGGTTGGCTGTTGTCAAGTCCCACCAATTACAATTTTTTTTCTACTGTTTTTCCTTGAGAGACCGCAGTTCTGAAGCCTGAGTGTTTCAGGCTTCCTAGTGGATTTGCTCCTTTGTCTCCTTTAACACAGCAACTCATATAAAAACAACTGCCTGACCTTGCTCCCACCTGGGTTGCTCAGTTGACTTTTGCACTATTTATTCTTCAGTCCTCTGCCCAGATGTTGCAGGCTTCACAGATAAAATTGAGAGCACATATACACCATATATGCAGAAAGAGAATTTATTTTTTTTTGTTGGTGCTTTGACAGTTTTTCTTATCTCTTCCACAAGCATTTCTGTTGCCTTTTCACAGATTAGGAAACAGAGCAAGTTTTTGTTAACAGTGCCTGGGTGATACAAAGTGTGTGCAGTATTTTTAAGTCACACAACTAAACATAGCTTTGACAAAGAAATGGGGTTTCTTTTTCTCAAATAAAAAAATGAATTTGTGTTATAGTTTTCTTCAATCTTTTCACCTTCAGCATCCCCTGTTACGCATTCTGTCTTTCCAGTATAAAAGAAGCAAAAACAAGTCCTCCTGACAACCCAGATTATTATCCTAAACAAAGGAAAATACCTTCAGATCTGTGTCATAACACATAACCTTCAGGATATATAGAGTCATTGAATTGTACATGTATTTCTTTAAGAACCATTAATTTTACAATACAGAATTCTTTGGTAGCACTCTAACTAAATTTTCTCCAGCAAGAGTCACTGGTGTTGAAGTGTATGCTGTTAAACATCCATAAGGTAATGACTTCAGAGTGGGTGCTGTGCTGCACTATGCTGTTTTAAGGGGCTGACCACTGTAGGGTCATTGTAGCTAAAATATTTTACATGCAGTGCCTGAAATGATCTCCTACTTCGCTTCTTATTTTGTCACTATTATCCAGATCCACTGACAAAAAGATCTCCAAGATACCACTGTATTCTGGAATTAATATCATACATCATATAAAGCTCAAATTTTCCTAAAAAAAAATTCTTAAAAGCATTTTTTCCTGGATAGCTATTTGCACATAGTCTGAAGGAGGTTTGTTTACCAAATGTACAGTAGAAGGAGAAAATCAAGTTTGGAAAATGAAGATTTTGGGTTTTTTTTTTATTCTTAGCTAGATCAGATTGGATTCTTTCACTGTTCTATACAGCTTTATTAGGATACATTTGTTTAATTAGTTTAATTAGTAAATGATATACTTTTTTAAACTTATCGTAATTTGGCATTTCCAATATAAGATATTGTGCAACAAAACCAGGAGAGTTTGTGTCCATTTGTTATTGACTGATAGAAGATCGTACAAGAATTTTGTCATTGGGTTTGAGGGATTTTTTTGCAAATTAAAATTTAGTCAGTACTTGAGTGTTGTACTGATATCACACCTGTATAATGAGTGCAAATAGCATTCAAGCTTTATTATCAGGAGTTTGTGCTTTAAAATAATCCTATTTGTTAAAAATGCCGTGAGGTTAAGCAGAAAGAGTTCCACCCTTTACAGTCAAAGCCTGACACCTGCTCATGACATAAAGATTTTGCCTTCTAAGATCAAGAGGTATAGAGAGAAAGAAGTAATCACCCTGCTCAGGGTGATTCCTAGTTTTTGGAACATCTGAACAACTACTGCTTTGCTGAAAGGAAAAAGGTGAATAGCTATTTATTTGCTTATATAATATCTAGGAAAATCATTGAGTGGGAAAGGAAAATCCCAGACTGTAGGGCAATATTGCTGAAAAATTCTATAGACAGTTTTCAGCTGCCTTAATATTGCCTATGCATCCTGTCATCCATCCTGTGCTTCTCAACATGGTGTCAGAGTATTTATATGTTATAGTTAAACAAAGTTTACCATTGCAATCTCCCTACTTGCCTTCCTTCATGATAATTTTTGGCAATATGCCAGTCTATCCAGCTGATGTGCATTTCACTACATTCTCTGCAATATAAAAGAGAACATTACTGTGACCTTTGACGTAATTTCACAAGACAGGAATTTATTTAGCCATCTGTAATGATATGAGGAACACATCAACAGTAATATCTAGAGAAGAAATTATGCAGGAGCATGGTAAACACTGCTATCACTTAAAAGTTATCTAGTCTTAGATTTCGTAAAGCAGTGGGCTGGGAAAAGATGCTTTCTAACAATTATTTTAAAAAATTGGAGTCATAGTGATTCCTTAGGTGCTGCATGATCTACACTGCAAATGAACTGCTTTACTTCACTTCCATGTTGACTACCTGGCTGGTGAGGTAACCTCTAATTATGGTTCATGTGGCAATAATAATAATAATAATAATAATAATTTCATTAATTCTAATCCAGCACGTTCATTGTTGAACAGCTAACACAATGTATTACTAGGATACCCATTTTGTTTCTTGCAGAGTAATCTTATTACAAAAACTGAGTGCCTCATGATATCAAAAACTTTTTCAACTAAGTAATGTGAATTTGTGTCCTATCAACACCGCGTGCTTGAGGATGCTTGCCTGTAAAAATGACTGGATGGACAACAGCTTAGAAAAGTTTATTTAAATCAGACACTAGACACTTTTCATAATGGGATATAACCTCTAATAGGCCATATTCTTAAATCTTCTGGTGGAAGACTATAAAAATGAATTTCAAAAAACCCCTATAAAACTTTTTTTTTCCTTACAAATGAAGATACTACCATGCTTATTATTTAATTTAGCACTATTATAGGCATGAAAATAAAAATCTGCACAGGTATGAACAGAAACACATGACCAGTTTCTAGTTAATATCTCATTTTAAATCTTGGATTTAAATGCAAAGATATAAAAGCTGAAGTAGGAGTGTTACTTTGCCTCTAAATCAAATGAAACTTCAGGACAATCTAGTTCCTTGTCTCTCCGTAATGCAAATTATAGAACATGCAAGTAAAATGTTTTCTTTATATATTATATGTCTAAATTACATGCTATGCCTGGATAGGAATCTGCTGGGCAAGGAGTTGGGATGTTAAATATGTTATTAGGTTCAGAGAGTATTTTCTTGGTATTAAGAAACAATGTATTCCTGCATAATGCCTTTGTTGGCATTAGTCCTCTAGAAGAAATTAATTAGTCTCAATGGAAAACATCTGTAGAGAACACAGTGATGATTTGCTAGATGAAGTGATTCACAAAGAAATTATTTCCTACAGTGATAAGTCAAAGATCTGCAAGGCTCAACAAGGTCTTACAGGTTGTAGTAAAGGAGACATCATCAGAGCAGAAAATACCTCAACTTCATCTAGTTGATGAATGTAGACTTTTGTCTACATTCCACAACATGTGAATTATTGCTAAAGTGTAATGTGTCTGCTTTTGTGACTTCTAACTATATATCTGTATTGCATTATATAAATACATAAACTGGAAACTGCTGGTTACTGCAGAACTGCAATGCACTATTTTGAGAAATACACAAAGTTAACCCCATATCTTGAGCAAAATATCTATTCGTGACCAAACTTAAGAGTATTGTGCACACGACTGTGACAAATGGGCTAGTTTAAATTGGTTATTTTTTATGACAGCATAAGTAGTAAATCAAAATATTATACCTGTGTATGAAACAGCAAGTTGCTAGAGAACAAAAGAACAATTATTTTTTCCTCTATTATAAAAGGTAACTTGAACTTCCGAGAAAGAGCCATTAAACAATAGTCAGATGATGAACATCATCATCCTTAAGCAAGGAGTGTAGCATCATAGAGATTATTGCCTGGCCACTTAGAACTATCTCAGAGCTCCTTTGGTTGGGGACACCCTCAACTGGAAAGGGAAAATCTATGCTGCAGTATGGTTACACTACAGGCAAGGACCTGAATTCGACAGATTAGCTACAGCTGGATTGATTCCACTGGATATGTGGCAGGTTTTCTCCTAGAATTGTCAAGATTTGTGCCCTGAACATGTTCTATTTATCCCAGAGGCCACTTTCATCATTTTCCAGAGGTGATTTTTTTCCTGTGTAATTCTATCATTGCATTCGTTCACTTTGTCTTTTGACAGAGAAGAACATAGCTGTGTTGTAAACACCTATAAGTTTCCACTTCTGGGGGTTCACTGGCACAATGGAGCCTTCAGAATCCCTGCAAAATGTACACAGGCTTCCCCAAAATGGATAATTTTGCTGCCAGAGGCAATGAATCAGTTAAGATTAACAGACATTGTATTTTTAAGATTAACAGACATTGTATTTTTAGTATTATGTAAAGGGAATAACATTTCCCTTTGGGCTTCTGTTCTTGTGCCTGGTGGTCACAATGAGAAAGATTTTTATAGTCTGGCAACAAACAAATACAGTGCTCTTTCAAGGTTTGTTTTACTAATACTGAGTTGGCTCTTAGTTTCTCTAGGCTGCTTACGTGTGGCAGTAATGAACTCCCACATACAGCCCAGAAGCATCTTGGTTATCTGTAAGACGATCTTGCTACAAAATAATTTTTCTCTAACCAGCTAGAGAGTAGCAAACTCACTGGAATCCAGAGTGAACTATACCCATGTTTATCCTATTTTACATGGCTTCTTTTGGAAAATGAAGAAAGTTACTTTAGGTGTGAAGTTCTGTCTCTCTTTTCTTAACAAACAGGCTCTATCTGCATGAATCCTGATGGTGTAGGCTACAAATACAGGAAATGCTGTGGAGTAGAATCAAAGGGACCTCTTGCACCAGAAGACTGGAGGTGGGGAGAAAAGGAAACAAACACTCGGAACAGTTATCTTCAGATGGACCCTGCCTAGTTAGAAAAAGACTCCCACACCTCTTGTTTGTTCCTGTGCTCTAGCCCAGACCATGAAGCTAAGTTTCAGTTATCCCTTGCTTATGCATACTGAAGGCTTCCCAGTACACTTACAGATTCACACAGAGCCATCCTTGACGACTTTCTTCCTTAGCAAGAATATGTGCCCATCTTCTCCACTATGCACAAGTGGAAAAATGCAAGACTTTGTTGCAGCCTTCAGCAGAGACTTCATGCTGGAAGTACAGTTTCAAAAAGTAGCAGTTTTCGTCTCACACAAAAAGGAACAGAGGTCTTTTAGCACAGTCCTCATTCCTACTTGTTTCTGACTCTATTCTCATTTAAATTGGAATAAAATCCAACCCTTACAGCAATCTGTCTTATGTTTTAAATATATGACAAGCTAAGAGATAAAGCAGATGTACCAAAACAACACATACTAGCCTCTGCTTGTGACCCAGATTTATTTCTTGCCATGTATTTCTTGACACTATTCACAGTATGAATACAAGATACCCCTTCTGAGTACACTTAGTTCAAAAAAGTCCTCCTGCTGAGTAACATGTGCACATAATAAATCCAGCTGCCAAACGTAAATTTTCTAGGAAATTTGTTGGTTTTCTTTTCTCTATGGAAATGTTCTGGAAAATGTTCTCTTTTTTATCCAATGGATCTTTCAATACATTGGTTATTGTTTCTTTTTTAAATTTCCCTTGATTCACAGTCTAGGCTTCAATATCAAGTATTCTACTACAAAAACTTTCTGTATTTTGATTCACCTCATATTCATTATTACCAATGAGTTTTGCACAATAAAGCAAAATAGGGGGGTGAAAGTCACTTGGGATTTGGGAAAAAAAGAGAATGTTTCAGTACAGTATTATGTCTACAACCATGATTTTGTCAAAGCTAGCATATGGAATACTCATTCAACAGAAAGGATAAGCTTTAAGTACTGCAATGATTTTGTGTCTACTGTCTAGGGTTAGAACAGTTAGAAAGAAAAACAAACAAACAATTTCTTAAACCTTTGCCTAATATGATTAGTTTGGATATTTTTGCAGTAGGTTCCAGTTTAGAAACTTAAAGCACCTAAGGAGTCCCATGATTTTGATATGATCTACTATGTCCTGAGTTAAGCGAAGACAGACTGCTTAAAGGTAACTCTGTTAATTTTTATTTCCCCCCTCTCTTCTCTTTATAAAATAGCTAACAAG
>NW_010118039.1:0-16572 GCF_000699245.1 Pterocles gutturalis
GCTCCCTTAAGTTCCAGGGTTATTTGGACGGCAATAGCATCCAAGGGTTTATTCCTTCAAAGTTAATGAACATGTAAATGAACATCAAAACACTAATAAATAAGAGGCAGATTATATTTTCCTAGCAAATTGAGCATGTTGCTGGTGTGTACTGAAGATTTAATAAGTGTGATTAAGTATAAACAACTGCTGAGTGGAGAAAAGTTGGTCCTCAGGCAGAGGAGGCTCTGCAGCATCCCCTCCTTTCTCAATTTGTGGTTTGAAAATTGTACCAGCTCAGCATAGGAACTGCTGCACAGCTGCCTTTTATTTTTACACTGAGATACAAGAGTGATCTTAAGGGACATGGAGCATTTTCCTGCAAAACACGGTAAGCTGAGGACGACACTGCCTCTGGGTAGAGCTGCTCAAGGCTCTGTTTGGTTTCTAAAACATCTTCTGTAAATATCCCTGAAAACGTTTGGTGTCTTAAACAGCGGGGAAGGAAACCTGGTGGGAAAAGGGATTTTTTTGGGTAGTGGTCGCTTGGTCTGGTCAGGGACAGTGGCTGCACTGGGCAGTTCTGGTTATAAGCTGAAAGAGGGGAGATTGAGATGAGATATTAGGAGGAAGTATTTTCCCTGTGAGGGTGGTGAGACAGTGGCCCAGGTTGCCCAGAGAAGCTGTGCATGCCCCATCCCTGGAGGGGTTCAAGGCCAGGCTGGATGAGGCTTTGGGCAACCTGGGCTGGTGGGAGGTGTCCCTGCCCATGGCAGGGGGTGGGACTGGATGGTCTTGAAGGTCCCTTCCAACCCAAACCATCCTGTGATTCTATGAAATAACGTAGCTGTGCAGGCGGCAGTTCTCTCCTTCCTCCTCTCCCTGATAAATGTGGTTAGACACAGTCTCCTTCATCAAGAATCATTTCTCACTGCATGTTTGCTGGCTTCCCACCTTGTACAAACACCAGCCTTTCCCATCCAGAAACCATTTTTGCAAGGAAGGTGTGAAAATTACCTATTCCTGAGGCTCACCGACTGCTAAGATGGGTGATTATTTTCCTGCATCCAGGGAAATGCTAATTGGAATTATCACAGATATCTTCATATTTGATCAGGAAAGACTAATATAATTTTTCCTCCTTCTAGTGCTTGGCATAATTATTCACAGCCTTGCAAAACAGGTGTAAATTGAATCAGAAATTATTGTAGAGGCCAGGTTCCCGACGCACAGCAGCTGAGGATGCAGACAGTGTGCGCGGGTGCAGTTGCATATGGGGAAAACAGGTTGATCCAGGAGTAATCTTCACTGGTTCTTGGGCTGAAGAAAGGTTGTACAACCTGCACGGGACAATGACAAAAGTTTTATGCATTTAAAAGAAATGAACTTTGCAATGAAGCTGGTTGCTGTAGGTCTTACCCATCCTTCCCTTTCTGTTGGGCAGTTTCAGGAGACAAAGCTGTTAAATGACTTTCCATTGACCTACGGAGATTTGGATATGGCCTTAAGCCATCAAAAATTTCATCAGAAATAGCATATCATGACTACACGGAACATGACATTTAACATTTCAGTCAAGGCAGATTCCTCCAATACTAACGTTATTTTCCCTCTGCTAGATAACCTCTTCAAACCAAAGGAACGATTCATTCCGGAGAAGGAGATGCATATGAGATCGAAAAGGTACACATCGCTTTGCTTTAGGGTTTGCTGCGACGGCGACATAGTTCCACATCATCTTCACACGCTGGAGGGCTGCTCTGTCACACTGCTTGCCACGCTTCTGTGCAACGCTCATATTTTTCTTCCACTGTATCAGTTTGGGCAGGGGAATTTCTCTTCTCCAAAATATAATCTCCTTGGTTGAGTGCAATCCAAAAGGGTCTGCTTCAAGAACTCAGTGTTGTAAAATAGTAGGAGGAAAAAATCAGAAATAAGAGGTTTGGTTTGGATGCAAAGAACGGGACTGCCGCAAAGGAAGGTCTGATTTTTTTTTTTTTCCCCAAACCCCTGGGAATTTAATCATTTATTTCAATGGAAAAAAAGATCAGACTCGAAGTCACCTTTCTGAGGGCAAGTCATGTTATTTTAAAAATTGATGGATTATGTTCTCCTTGGTAAAAAGAGTTCCTAATGACAGCGAAAAAATTTTAGCAGTCTACAGTCTTATGATGGTTTTTTTTATATTTTAGAGAAATACTTGAAAATAATTGCTCGGTATTATTTTGTGACATAAATACCAAAAAAGCGTACAGGCCAGATTCTGGTTTGAATGCTGTTGCTATAAATTGTAACCAACTCCACTGCTACTCCAGAATGACACTGCTGCATTGAGATAACCTGATCCCATCTTTTTCTTTACTTTTTAGTGCAAAATTAGAACTGTTTTTCAACAAGTCAGATTTTAATATAAAAAAATATTGTTGATAATTTGTAATTTCCATATCATAAATCTAATTCAAGTACTTAGAGATGCCCATTGATGACAAGTATTGAATGTTTCCTATAGGAAAAACAAAATTATTTCCCAGTCCCAGGGGTGACGAGTGAAGTTCACTTTCTACATTCATTCCAGGATTTATGACAATTTACCTGAAGTCAAAAAGAAACAAGAAGAAAAACAGAAACGGATCATCCTCCAGAGCAACAGACTGCGTGCTGAGATCTTTAAGAAGGTGAGGATTTACTGTGACTGCCAAGGATGGCTTTTTAACCCTTTGTTCCCTGTCCAACATGGTCTGGGGAGCTTGTGCTGACCATGTGCAAACCCTCAGAGCAAAGGATGTTTTCTTAAATTTTGTCCTTGGGGTTAGGAACTTCTTTAAACTTGAATTAAGGGCTGAACCCTGTGTTGGAATAAGACTTTTGTGTTTTGAAAAATGAGCAATCCTGGTAGAAAGCTGCATTAGCGCCCTTCACCCAGGTGCAGAGCTGAGGCGTTCCCCAGTAATCCCACTGCACACAAGTACCAGTTTTTCCTTCTTTAAGTGCTCTATTCCTCCATGTAATTACACCCTTCCTGTCCAAGGTGGAAAAGCTTTGTGATTGCTTTTCTTTTTTTTTTTTTTTTTTTTTTTTTTTTTTTTACCCAGTAGATTTGAGGTCTGCAAATGGTAATACCACCTCACCTGCAGTATCACTGAGGATTTCTACAGTTATAGCCACCTCCTGTATTTTAACAGTATCTTAAGGCTGTTTTGCATTTTTTTTTTCCTAGCAATTACTGGACCAGCTCCTTCAAAGAAACATGGAATGACAAAGGATTCTCTTGCCCATCATCCTAATTGGATCTTGAATGCTTTTGACTGCTAGATAAGCCATAAAATGTACTGTTCTCTCAACTACCTGGGAGTATTTTTCTTTTCTTTGGCTCTTTTATATAGAGAAAGATTATTTATATTTCAATTGAAATTTTAAAGCAACTTTCAAGTAATCAAAAGCAGTCTAAAAGGGAACACAGCTATTTCAGAGCATCACCTTTTGGTCAGTTTACCCAGAGGAAATAATTTTAAGAATTTTGAATGCAAATACCGAATTACAGTGGTATTATTTATCTTCATCTTCTAAAAAGTAAACGTCTCTGTAGGAATAGCACTGAGCTAATAAGACCTCAAAAAACTTATTTCTCTGAAGTATTCTATTCATCGATTTCCTGCGAGTTAAATCCTTCAAGTAAAGAAAAATTAATATCGTTATTTGTTATGTTTAGAAACTAGCTGAAATACCATTACCACATAATCATAGCAGCAGCAGTTTCACATTACTACTTAACATACAAAAAGGGAGCAATAATTTTAGCTCTCTGAAGAACTCTATTCCTGTTTATATAGTGAATCTACGCAGCAAGCTTACCTGTTAAAGAGCAATATTTAAAAATTCGATTATAACGCTGTTTTTCCCATTTTTTCACTGCACTATATATTATTTTACTCCACTTCTGTGAGCTTTAAGTATTTATAGAAATGGCATATTAAGGAGTGGTGCCAAGAAGTATGTCTGCATCAAAACTGCAGAACTCAAACCATCTGTGATGTTTCCTCTAAAAAGATTTAAATCTTTATTTGTACATTTTGGAAGTCAAAACAAGCAGCTTCCAAACCAATGGAGTTTATTTATGGAATAAAATATGAATATAATATTGATCCAACCGCTATGTTTTTATTTGGTATTGTTAAATATAACACAATTATTGAAACCGCTGGGGAAAGTCGTGCCTTTGTATGCCACAAATCCTATGGTAAAAAAGAAGAATAATTGCAAGTGTCATCCTCCTCTGCATGAACACTCAACTGATTGTGCTTGCATGAGGCTGGAATTTGGCCTTTGGTATCTATGCTTTATTTTCCTAATCTAGCCTGAGATGCAAGGTCAGGTTTTTTTGGAAAAAGGATGTTTGTGAGCTGGGCTTTGGCCACTGCGATAGCCTCCAGCTGCCTGACCTGTGCCGGACACGAGTTGTATTTTGTGCTCTGTCTCTGTTAAATTACTTTGCCTCTTTGTGTTTCAGCTTCTTGGTTTGTAAAGTAGGATTAATGATGTTAATTTTTGCTCACAGAGAAGGTAGAGATTTATTGAACAAACATATTGCATTCCAGATCGATATTTTTTAAAACTCATCGATTAGTTCAATACGTTTCGAGAGGGCGTGTAAGGTAAGGTAATGCTGGCTGTGAGGAAGAAACTGCCAGGGTTCTTCCTCAAAAAAACCTCTTTTTAACCAAGTCATGCTGTCCCGGGAACTCAAGTCAGGGCTGGACCACACATAGCTCCCAGCGGAACTTGTACAAGGGACGGCAAGAAGGAGCATCCTCCAAGCTTGGCAGCCCAGCTGCGTGGTAGATCCTCCGCTCTCCTGTGGGTTCAGCGATCCCTCTTGCTGCTCTCCAGGAAAAACATGTGGCCAGCCTCAAACAGGAGGGCCTTCTTCTCTCTGGTGGACTTCTGGGTCTCCACCACAGAGTGATAAATTATAGCTGTAACCACACCCGCACACATGGTCTCCTAGGCTGAATCTGAAGGATTCTCTTTCAAGCTCTCTTCCAGCTCGCTACAACAACCGGAGACATTTCCTATAGAAGTTGGTGCCAAAATCCCCTTTGATTTCAGGAGGAACCTAACATTTCCCCCCCTTGCTTCCTTAGTCTCTAGTTTCTTGACTTCAGAGAAACGCAGCTTTGGTTCATCAAGTTTATACCCTTCAGGAGCATTATTCCTGCACACATCCATAAGGAAACACCATATACATTTAATCCTGCTTTACTGTATACATTTAAGCCTGCTTGTGGGCTTACCCTTGAGCCACAGCAAGACATTTTGGTCTGGAGACAAAATATTTGGTATCCATGGGGATCTGGAGGGATTGCAGAGGAGCACAGAGCGAGAAACTCAGAGCCTGGATCAGGGGTGTCCCCTGGTATGGGACCGACACCTAGTGCCACCAGGAGAAGAGAGCCCCAAAACCTTCCCCACTTCTTCTCTGGCAGATCAGAAGAGCCAGAGCCTTCCTCATTGGAAATGAAGAAGTATTGGACATTGAAAGCAGACTTTTGTCCTGCAAGATGCCTTGGAACTAAAGGGAGATGGGTCAATCTAACTGTGCCAATCCCTCCTCCATGCCCATACAATTTTATATGCATATATATATATTGCATATATATTGTCTGGCTGGGAATCTCAAACAGAGGAACTGATCCTCCATAGAAATCACAACACCTAGGTCCTGGTGAGGAGATGATCCACTGGAGCGACCAGGATGAACGGCACAGGCTCGGTGTGACATGGTCCAGCCTGGTTTCTGCCCTTTGGCACCCCATCAGTATGCATATGTAAATGCATGTAAATATATATGCATATATATATATATTGCATATATATGCATGTATGCCATTGTCTGGCTGAGAATCTCAAACAGAGGAGCTGATCCTCTGTAGAAATCACACCACCTAGGTCCTGGTGAGGAGATGATCCACTGGAGCAACCAAGATGAACGGCACAGGCTTGGTGTGACATGGTCCAGCCTGGTTTCTGCCCTTTGGCACCCCATCAGTGTGTTGACCAGGGCAGGACACTTCTCAACTGACCTGGTTTCCTCTGGTTTCTGCTGGCCATCTCCGGAGACAAGGTACCACGCCAGCTTGGTGCGTCCTCCCCTCTCCTGGCTCATGAGTAACTTTTCACAGACTCAAAGCCAGTGCACTATTTACTAAATCTTTTGGCTTTGGAGAAGGGTTATTTCCAAATGTTTTTGTTTTCTCTAATTTTCAAAATCTGCAGGACAAATATATGGCAATTTGGAAATTTTCTTGTATAAATAAGCTTGGGAGTATACCTGGAGAGCAAACATGAGTAATGCAAATCACTGCCTAGGAATGTTTTATATGATATGAAATCTTTGCTTCAGAAAATCAAAAATGGTCTCTGTTGCAAACCTAAATTCTCTTTCTGGGCCTCAGAAAAGAAGGTATCTGCCAATGCATCCAGCAAACAATTCTGACATTCATTGCAGCTTGACAATCCAGTCATTGTAATAGAAAATAGACCGTAGAGGAAAATGTTGCTTCAGAAAAACATGAGCCTCACAGGCTTAGCTCTATACAAGCAGGCATCAACTTAACAAAGTTTGGAGTTAGGAAAAAAATTGGCATTATTTCACTTTGGATTTGCAGGCGTTTCAAGGTAAAGAGTACATTTACCATTGGATAGTACTTGACACAGAAAACTCCCCAGCCTAGATTGGAGATCACCCACACTTGTTAAATACTGGAATTTTCCATCTTGTTGGGCGCTGTTTGAGTTCAGGTTCTCCAGCTGCTGGCTAATTTCACAGGGACACATTTTCCCACGGGTACAACTACAGAAGGATTAACATCTCTGGTAGGAGGCATTGCCATTTGTTCCTCATTTCACTTGTTGGGATTTTTTTTTTTTTTTTTTTTTTTTTTGCTGCTGATATGTACGTGTCCACAGAACAATGACAACAAACGTTGGTTGGGGTGAGATGTTGAGGTGGATTCCGGGCACTAGACTTGCCAACACATTGACTCGGTGTTCTCCTTCCAAAACAGAAGTAGGGTTGAAGTCTTGCATTGAAGCCTCTCAGTGGGGTTGGAGTCAGAAATATCTCACTAAGGGTTGAAAGCTGTTGCAATGTAAAGCACTGAGGGTTACAGTGTTCTGGGGATTTATTTTAAACCCAAATATTTTCCTGTGTATGTGTATGCAAGCCGTTAGTTACTTCTCTGAGTTTACTCAGCTGGGCAGATAGATGAGGAGACCGTCTGGGTAAGAGTTTTTATGAGTTTTGTTGTTGAGTATCTGAGATTGGTCATGTTAGTGTAATGTTTTCTGTAAGAGCTGATTTACAAGCAAAACAACACAGAAAAGCAGTTTTTGGCAGCTCTCTCCAGAGGGAAACCATTCCTTGATGCATCCGTTGCATGAGAGCTCCATGGCTAAAAATACCCCGGCTTGCCTCGTCCGTAGAGGTTTGCCCCTTTGACTTCGGTGACAAAAACGCCTGTGTGCTGTGCTGGGTGGGTAACGATCTTCCCAGGAGCATTGACTGGCCACTTGTTCACTGATGGAGTAGGTCGGTACATGGGGTTGCCCCACAGGGTCGTAGTTCATCAAGGACCATGACTGAAGCCTGTGGAGATGATTACTCTGGATGAAAAAAAATGCCTGGGAGATGCCCCCACCGTGCTCCCCCCACTATCACAGCCACAGGTCTGCACCATGCACTGGGGGGGATGAAACATCCCACCCCCAACTGGAACAATTCCCAATTTGCAATTTTCTGAATAAAAGATGATGAGAAAGCAGTGGTACAAACTAAAATTCAGGAAAGGCACCTGAGCATAAAACCAGATTAGGATAAAAGAAGATACTGAACAATTCTATGTTGAACAAAAAAAAAAATCCTCTTTTTTTTTAAGTCAAGCATCTTACTTTTCCCAGTTCTTCTTGGCTCTGGACCAAAGCTGTAGGAGGCAGAATTACTTAATATCCATTTCAGATGACCCACAGAATAATAATGAGGTATATTGTCTCCCTACCAGCTGCAGAGTGGTTAAATAAAAAAAAGAAAAAAAACCCCCAAAACTGCATAAAGTTGCTCATGATACACACAATTATATAAAATTAATAAATAGGAAAAGTGCAAGGAACTGCTGAAGGTTGGTGTTGCATAGATAGGAATGTGGAAAAGAGCCCCTACTTGCAGAGACTGATTTATTTTTAGAAATTGGTCCCAGTGATATATTTTTAGACTTCATGTTTTATCTTCTACAGTATCTTACAATGACTAGGCTTTAGTTAATACATAGTTATGGGAAAATCCTCGTGTAGACACCTACTCCATGTGGGCTGCACCGTGGTCTTCAACCGGCTATAGAAACTGCCAGAAGAAGATGGCAAAGACCTTCCTGAAACCGTTTTGGCTTCATCTTCTCATACACCATCTGATGTGTTCTTGCAGCTCATGAAGTTGTGTTTGAAGAACGGGGAGACTTCCATTTTTATTGTGTGTTTTTGTGCTTTTTTTTTAGAACTTCTTGTTCCCTAAAGTAAGGGAGCACTTTGCATCCCCTTCTGGGGTGATGTGGGGAAAGTTAATAAAGAACACGAATGGTGTCCAGTCTGAACTTGGACTAATCAGAAGATTATCTGATAATGATATCTGAAAGAAATGTCCCTCAGCAATCATTTTAATGAATTTTAATATAGAACGGAATATCCCTGTGATGACAGCGGCATGGTCTTCACCAGCATCTTAGTGATGTCAGGGAAAGGGAAGGACCGGTGTGTTCTACACCGTCGATTTCTGGAGAAAGAAACCAGGGCTCAAATACGATACCCACATTAGTTCTTTGTGACTAATGTTGTTACGATGAATACCAGAGGAATTAGTAATGAATACCCACTTACTGGAAAGTGTCGCCAAATATATACTTAACTTGTAATGCCACTGGGAGCACATATATAATTTTTTGTGTTTTTTGTTATGTAAAAATATATCTTTGAGGGCTCCTTGGTCTAAATCTAATTATGTCATGGCAGAAGTTAAACGGCATGAAAGATATATAATTATGGGCTGCCTGTTCTGCCTAATGCTATTAGCTGATGTTACAAAACCAACATTTTACTTCTGTTTGTTTTAGTTTTGAGAGGTTTCCCTTGCTGTGTTTGTGACCCAAAACAAACGAAAGTTTTGCAACAGAATCTTAACAATCAGAAAATGTCTATAATAAAAGCAGCTCTGTTTCACTCTTCCTTTCAAAAATAATATGAGATTAAGACCTAATTGATTTCATTCTCCTGTGATGTATACCGTGGTACTTTTCAATGATTTCTCTGAAATGACCCATTAGGAATATTTATTTTTCTTTAAAAACATCCAAAAATATGCTGTCCTCCTAATTTACTGTCCCAGCACTTATGATGATGGATGGTGCATTGTTTTGTGGTTTGCAGAGGGCTAGACAGGAATGTTAAAAATATATGACTTCATAATTTTTAGTCTGAGTTGAATACTATCCCCTTGTGAGACATGTAAAAATTTGTGGGGGTTTTTTTTTTTTCTTTCTTTTGTTTTCAGGGAGGCAGGGAAATTTTGTAGCAATAGATCAAAGTGCTTATTTTCAATGTCTGGTCTGAAGTTTAAAAAAAACAACACAACAAACATATTTAAAGGGTTATTTGTAATATGTAAAGAGATTTTAGCACAGGAAACCTTCTTGCCAGTGCTCTCAGAAATGTCCTGTCTGATACAAGGATCCTGATGGAGAATCATCCCTTCTCAGAGTGAGTATTGAAATTAGTAGGGAAACTTAAAATGGTGTTTCTTCCACCATGGAAAAACAAGGATCTATTCAGGTGGTCTGAAAAATAAAGAGCCCTTTAGGAGCTCAGGGAGAGGGCACAGAATGTCCAGAACATGGGCCAAATTCCTCTGGTTTGGACATTTTCAGGATTTTTCTGTAGCAGGCTGTTGGGTAGAAAAATCTTGGTGCTTCTTCCTATGGGGCAGAATTTCCTTCTCCCAACAGTGAAGAAGGGTCGATCAACAGCAGAGTGCCAAATGGGAAGAAAGCATAACCTTTATCTTTTTTTTTTTTTTTTCAATTTTGCAGGATATGAATTCCTGTCTGGCAGCACCAGCCAAGCTGGTGTGCCACGGGTCCCCACCGAGCACTGCAGGGGAAGGTGGGGTTCATCCGTTAGCGCAATGGGTTTGAGTAGGAACATGGATGGCATCACTACAATGAAAAGTGGGGTTTTAGGGCTGGGTGAAAATGCTGAAGATTGATTATTTTTTTAGTTGTTATATATTTAATTAAGATTTATGAAGATAAATATTTGGTTGTGTGTTACTAAAACAGAAGAAAGTTTAGTAGCGTGGGGTTTTTTTGTTTCCTCTTCCTAGAGGAAGATTGGAAGAAGAAAATCATAGAATCCCAGAATGGTTTGGGTTGGAAGGGAGCTTAAAGCCCATCCAGTCCCACCCCCCGGCCATGGGCAGGGACACCTCCCACCAGCCCAGGTTGCCCAAAGCCTCATCCAGCCTGGCCTTGAACCCCTCCAGGGATGGGGCATCCACAGCTTCTCTGGGCAACCTGGGCCACTGCCTCACCCCCCGCAGAGGGAAACATTTCCTCCTAATATCGCATCTAAATCCACCCTCTTTCAGCTTAAACCCATTACCCCTCATCCTGTAGCTACATCCCCTGATCAGGAGTCCCTCCCCATCATCTCCTGTAGCCCCTTTCAGCACTGGAAGGCTAAAATGTCAACGGCTAATGCAGGGTGAAGCTGGGAGCTGAGCCTTCCATCCCCTGGGGTGTCCAGGCTGTCGGGTCAGGGTGCTAGGGGGCTGTGAGGGGTCCCCATCGGGTGCCCCAAAGTGGGGAGGGTGCCCCAAGGGAGGCTGAGCTGTGGTGGTGGCTGTGCTCCTGGAGAGCTCTGTGTTTGCATGTCCGAGGGTTTATGCTACAGGAAAAGAATGTAACCAGGGACTGTGTGAGGTTTGGGTTTTTTGTGTTTTAACTGCTGAAGAATTTAGGGGGTTGCTGTTGTTGTTGTTAAGGTCCTGTATCCTTGGAGCGGTGGGTTTCTTTGTTTGCTCTTGCTTGAGCTCCTCTTGGCTTTTTCACCCTTGGCCGTGTTACAGCAGGCTGCGGCGGTCTCTGGGTAGTTTCCCTATAAAGTACTATATAGAGCTTAATCAGCATTAAAGCTCAGCTTACTCCCCTGCTTGGTTAGAAGAGAGGAGCTGCTTTCCAAAATGATGTCGCAGTGGAGGGGCAGGATGAACGGGGAGAGGAGGGTGATGGGCAGGTGCCACTCGCCACCAGCCCCATTATCCTTCTGCCACGTAGAAACCGTAGAATCAGAGAATGGGTTGGGTTGGAAGGGACCTTAAAGATCATCTAGTTCCAACCCCAATTGTCCAAACGTGGGTTTGCTCCCCCAGGTTAGGTTTTATCCCAGAGACAGACTAAAAATGCTGCAGCTCATTTGTTAAATGTATAAATAGCATCAGGATGGCTGTTTGACTTATATTTGATTATAATGTTATAACACTTTGTCATTTAAACAAGGCAGGGGTCAGTTTAGTTTCTTCTCTATCAGAAAAAAGCTATCTAGAGACGTTCTACGATTTCAGTTTGGAACAGTCTCCACTCAACAAAACCCCAACTTGATAAGCATGTCCCTTGGACGTGTGCAACAAGGGAGAAACGGAGTAAATCCTTGGTTCTCCAAGTCAGGAGAAGTCTATCGCTGGGATGAAACCGAGCTCTACTGAAACTCATGGGGCATCAGCTGGGCGCTGGGAATCCATCGACTTGGCCAAACAGCCAAACTCATTGCTTCGAGGCAGGACCGCCAGATCAATCCGACGTTACGGCACCTTTAGGACAGGAAGAGAAAAAGTAAGGAGGTGCAAGGAGAACGGAGGGGAAGGTGGGAATATATTTCTTGGTGCCACAAAGGTCAGATTGCTGAGCTTGTGTTGCGTTTCACGGGCTGAACAACTTGGTCGTGCGGGAGCTCGCTAAAGACCCAGGGGATGGCAGCTTGCCCTTGCGGAGTAGGAAATCTATAGAATGCAACTTCTCCCGAGTATGGGCAGTAAACAATATTTACAGCCAGTATTTCATTTCGGCGTGCGGGGCTGAGGGATGCTGTTCTCGGGAGCATGCTATTTTACGTCTGGGTGATGTGACAGAGGTCTATAGCAAAGCTCTGCGGCTGAAGGTCACGCCGTGCTACGCTATATCTACGCCTGTTAATTAGAGAGGGCTGTAATCCGCCACTGCCGTCGCAGTTCAGCTGGATCTCGATTTTGCAGAGTTAATGAAGTGAGGGAGGACTGGAGACACAAAGTCTCAGCAGCTGGCGAGGGGACACACAGATTTCAAAGGGAAAAGCTTTTTTGGTTTGTTTTGCTTACTCTAAGAAGCAAAAACTTCAGCCCAGAGGCCCCAAAACTGGAGATCCCTGTAGCTAAGCCCAGACAAGTCTTCATGCATTTTGGCACACGTGGGAGTAAAAGGACTTGGATTTCTGGATAACGCTCAATGCTGGGATTACAGTGAGGTTTCCTGGATATCCAAAAGGAGATCACAGCTGATCTGGACAATGTGAGAGCAGTGTTACAGAGGTGCTTTCTCCCCACCAAAACCTCTTTCTGTCGAAATTGTTTGACTCTCTGTGGGGGTTTATCCTCTCTTTGTTTAATTCGGGCTGTAATGCAATTCCTGCTCCAGCAGAGAAAGGTAGCACACACAGCTTTCTTTTCCTCTCTTTTCTTTTCTTTTTTTCTTTTTCCTTTTTTCTTTTTTCTTTTTTCTTTCTTCCTCTTTTTTATTTTTTATTTTTTTCCTCTTTTTTCTTTTTTCTTTTTCTTCTTTTTTTTTCCTTTTTCCTTTTTCTTTTTTCTTTTTTCTTTTTTCTTTTTCCTTTTTTCGCTTTCTTTTTTCCTTTTTCTTTTTTCCTTCTTTCTTTTTTCCTTTTTCTTTTTTCTTTTCTCTTTTTCCTTGTCTCTTTTTCTCCTTTTTCTCTTTAATACTCCACACCCCATAGCATACTGTAATCCATCTCATAAGTGCCGCATAGTTTGTTACAGTGCCTTCCATCTAATGTCATGAATATACAGTCTGGAGAGGTTTTAAACTTAATGTAAGTCCTCTCAAATGTTTTGGGTTTGTTTTTTTTTTGTTTTTTGTTTTTTTTTCTTTTTATGATGTCTCCATCAGTCACTAACTCCTTCTCAAAACTACTTTGTCTTTAACCAAGGGGAAACTAATGGAAGTTCACGTTTCCCTGAGTGCATCCTCCTCCTCTCTGCTGTCGGTACTAACCCGTACATTATGCTTCTTTCCAGGTAAGTTACTCCACCCTCGTCTCTTCCATATTGCTCTCTTCCAAGTTGACCTTTCCAGTGCCATGTGAACTAAAGCTCCTGCATGAATTAGTAATTTGAAAATCAGAGTCCAAGCCAGCTGCCTGTATTGTCAGACAGTCAAACATTCACTGTTAAAAATCACCAGTGCTCTTTGCATCCAATTATTTTCCTGTGTAAATGCCCACTGAAAGTTCAGCTGCTTCAACCCGACCCATTAAAGTGACACGGTGACACGAGCCAGAGGTGGGTATGAGAGCTGGGGAGAGAAGGACGAGTAGCTGCAGCCCTGCTTGGTGCACGACCAGAGGTGAGGATTCAGGCAGGACACATTCCTGAGCACCCTGCAAGCACTTCCAGCTCTGTGTCCTGCTGAAGTGTTAAACATTTCCAAACCACTTCAAGGGGCAGTGGGGGGGATGCAGTTGACAGACATGCCCCAAGAGGGGTCCTGATAGGATCTCGGCCATCCTCCTCCTTTCATTCCTTGCTCTTTCCTCTAGCCAAAGGTGAGCCACAGCCCCAGGGTGAGATGTTTTATCCACACATCTCAAAGCACAGAGATGCTGCAGCAGTGGGATCTGTGCTTTTTGTTTTTTAGCAAGAGCGGCTCCCCTGTTTTTTAAAAATTAAAGCCAAGTGCAAACCAAGCTACCAGCATATGCCACCCTCTGTCTATAGCAGTAGAGAATATGTGAGGTTTCCCTTTCCCAAGGAGATAAAAATGAAGAGGAAAAAGACTTCTTAGCTGTTCATATGCTGTTGCTATTGCAGGATAGCCCCAAACTAGCATAGAGCGGAGTCCACGCTTTGGAAAGAAAAGCTACTCATGCTTGAAGCAAAGAAAAACTAAATACATGCAACAAGGAGGACAAAAATGGAGGGGGACAGAAAAAAAAAATCATAAAGAAGCAGTAGGAGATGATACAAAGGTAAAGAAAATCCCAGAAGCAGCGAGACACCTCCACACCCCCTATTCCTCCTCCCCTGACAGTGCCTAAGAACAAAGCTGGGAAGGATGGATGGATGGATGGATGGATGGATGGATGGAGAGCCATCGCCTGCGGGAATAACCTGGAGAATTGGGCTTGTGGCCCCCTTTGAAGCAGCCACACAACCTGGATGCAATTTTCATTTCCTGCAGGGAAACTCAGCTTTGTTCCTTCTGAAGTGGATAAACCAGCCCTCGTAAAACTAATTGTGGGAGGTGCTTTGACGTGAGAAATTAAAAGTCAAGGTTTGGCCTCTCTTATGCACATAGTAGTGAAGTAGGGGCATTTCAGACTAATTTCCCTTTTCCTTGAGGTGTTTTGGTTTAGGTGGGGGGTTTTTTTGTGTGGTTTTTTTTTTGTTTTGTTTTGTTTGTTTGTTTTGTGGTGTGTTTTTTTTTTTTTTTTTTTTTTTTTTTTTTTGAAGAAAGAGTTTTGAAGCTGCTGTGAAATTATACTGTTGTTCTCCAGAGGCAACTGTAATTCAGTAGCATTCCTATATGGATGTTGTTAATAAAATATTTGGGGCTCTTTTGTGATAAACTGTCAATTTATCAACTTTAAGCCCCTAAAATTAGTGTGGCAAAATGCAAGTGTTCCTTTCTGGTTACGTTTTGGGGGAAGGGGAGGGATTCTGATAATATCTAGTTCATTTATGTTAGTGAATGACCAAGATATAATTGGTTCCACATCTTCCATTAGCAAATATTGTTGCTCAAAATAAAAATACTACCACTTAAATGAAAAGCCATGTGGGATTACCAAAACTCTATTTAGAAGTCCTTAGTTCCCTTTGACTTTTTTTTTTTTTTAAATGGGGAAAATACTTTCAAAGAATAAAAATATCTCCGTGGCTTTTATGCTGGCTTTCCACAAACGAATCGTCTGGTTTAATTTTCACATTTTTAACCAAAGTGCTGTGTGGAGCTCCTGTGTCCTTAATGAGATAGTCGATAGAGTTCATTAATTTACATATTAAGGGATGAAATGTTGCTGACTACAGCTGTTAAAATGTAATTGATAATGGGTGAGCAGGGAAAATTTAGCATTTGGGTACTTAAAGCTATACATAGGATAATGTATAGCTGACTGCTCGCAAGGATAGGGGTTTCTTGGGAAGGGGCATGAGGAAGAAAATGTGTGCTGCTGAGGTGTAAGTAAATGTAGAGATCAAAATTCAGAGCAGCTAGAGGTGAGTCCATGGGTGGAGAGGTAAGGGGAGAAAATGTACTTTTTAACCTGAAGAAAAGCCGCTGATGAGGCCTTTCTTTCTGCAAATGCTGCATGATCCCAGCTCTTTTCCAGGTTTCTTTGTGCTGAGATGACCTGACATTAGCACTGTTGTCCTGGGGATGTGACTGTCCCCAGGGCAGTGCAGAGATGCTCTCAACCACTCAAAGAGGGCATGAGGCAGGGAATGGCAGCATTTTGCCCCCATTGAGCTTCTGCTGGCTCATTTATCCTCCAAATTTGGGAAAGGCACAGTCCGGATCACTGTGAATAGCCACCAGCCTCTGCTCCAGAACAGACCCAAATTCATGGTTCCAAAAAAAAAAAAATTATTTTAAGTGGGATTGCATGGTGTTGTGCCTGCTGATGTGCAGATACATATTAGGCCAGTTTTGACAACTGCTTCATGCCCATGGGGCCAGCCTGCAGAAATGAGTATCAAAACCCAAACAGTGAGATTTGGAAAAAAATTTTAATAAATTCAAAATAAAACTTCACAATAGAAGTCTGTGAGGATTTATAGGGTAAGGTTGTTTCTTTCTACTACTCTGCAGCATTCTGTGCAACATGGGGGCATTATTTGTATTTTGGTGGTACGTTAAGGAATAGATAATCTGTGTTCAGTTATTCTCCCAGACAGTCAGTAATAGTCATTTGAATGAGGAAGATTTTAAAAAATGCATCTGGCAACTCCGTGGGTGTGTTTTGGTTTCTTTTCTTCTTCTTTTTTTTTTTTTTCTTTTAAAAAAACCCACAATATAAAATAAGTCGGAGAAAAAACTCCGAAATAATTATGAAACCAATAAATAACCCCCGAGCTCTAACGTATGCAGATGACTTTCCAAAGCAAGCAGCCAGGGCTGCATGTGTAGCAGAAATGGGGAAACCCTGGCAGCCGAGGAGGGGGGACGGACCCCAGAGCCCCCCACTCCCGGGAGGCGGGCGGGTGCTCGGCGCTGCCTGCGCGGCGGC
>NW_010118040.1:0-2209 GCF_000699245.1 Pterocles gutturalis
TGTTCTAAAGTTTCTGACACCAGTCTCCAGGTAGTTACCATCCCTATAACACTCTGATCCCCTTTCATGACTGCATCCCACAATTCCTTTCCCAAGCGTTCCCAATCTTTGGTTTCAAATACTTCAGCAGAGTCTGCGAAAATTTTACAACCTTTCAACCATGCTAAAAGCAGTTGGAGCTGTTTCTCGTCGTACTTAATACCTCGCTGCACTAGCATTTTTGCAAACAATTTAACTACAGATTTTTCCTTGTCTGGCATATTGGCCCCCACTGTCCCTGTCTGCTCACCTTATTTTGAGGTGACTACTCATCCGGATGTACCAGCTTTCCACCGCCGATTGATATTTTGTCTGGACTTTTCCATCCGAACTTCCAGGTTTTCTCTGCCTACTGTAATCTCGTTCAGATTTTTGTCTGGACTTCCAGCTTTCCACCACCAATGTTTCTTTCATCCAAACCCATTCGTCTGGACACTCAGCTCTTGAAACCGCTGATTTGGCTCTTCACTGCCAATGTTTCTTTCATCTAAACCTATTCGTCTGGATTCTCAGCTCTTAAAACTGCTGATTTGGCTCTTCCCCGCTGGTTCGGCTTTCCTCCGCTAGATCTTACTTCGCTCAGTTGGGGGCTTCTTTAGCTCTCTTCTTCCGTTGGTCTTATTTTGCTCAGCTGGGATTTTTTGCCGGCCGCTCCTTTCCCACAATTCTGGTCTGTAGCTGTTATTCAGGATTGCAGAGGTCCCTGTTCGGGTGCCAGTTGCTGCGACAGGATCAAAGAGCGGACTCCGGTAAGTGGTGAAGAAGAATCACTTTATTGCCCTTTACAACTACTTTTATAGACTTTTCCTACTGTGAATAGGTCATCTACAAAACTTTTCATTGGCTACTAACTACTAACACCAAAATATTTTCTAGCAAATTCGTTCCCTTGTTTTCATATGGACCTTTCCGTTGTTTACTACCACGTCAGCTCTCCTTCCAGCCGTATCAGGTCCCCCATCACCTTCTCTTCCATTCTGCTTAAGGGCAAAGCCTTCTTCTTCTGGTCTCTTAAGGGCAAAACTTCATGTCCCAGAAGTCAAATCCTAATTCAGCATCTTTTCATGCCCCTACAGGTCTCCACAAAAGAGGTATTATGCCAAAGGGACAGAGATAGGTTGCATGGTTTTTTGTTTCTCTGTCCGACATCTGACACTCCATTCCAGACTCCCTGAAACTTCACAAGCGCTCACCTCTCCAAGCCAGTGTGGGATTGTCTCAGCCCAGTGCTGTTCATGCCATTGCCCCAGGCACAGTGCAGGCTGCTGACATAATGATCCTGGTGTGTGTTGTAGCTCTATAGAGAAGAGTTGCACAAATGCACCTTTCTCCTACAAAGAGAGATGTGAAATGAGAAAAAAAAATAAAAAATCTGCCCATCTCCTGAGAGTGAGAATGATTATCTGAGGGTGAGGGTAGTGGGAAGAAGCTGGGCAGGAATTCCCCCTCTAGGACACAGAACAAGGTTACATCTAATGCCTGCCTTCTCTTTATTTTTGGTAGAACAGGAGACTTTCTTTCGCTCACATGGATCACACCCGCTTCAAAATGTCCAGTGGTCTCAACGGTCTGTAACATAAAAAGCAGCATGCTGCTGGAAATACCTGCATAGCTTGGATATGCTGTGTGTGTCCATGAAGTCTTCTTTCATCAAGACCAGGCCAATTCCATTCCATCCTTCCCAGGTGGCTCTGTCCATGGACTGATACCTCTCTTTTCCCTAAGAAGCTTTCTCATTTTTCTGTCAGATTCACATTTAACAGTCTGGCTCAGGGCTCTGGAGGCAATGTGAGATGCAGCTTTACAAGCAGAGTGCTCTATGGTTCTGTTCATGGGTAAAAGGATGAGGAAGAAGTTGAAAGCAGCTGTTCAAAAGCTCTTTTGCTTCTGGGCTCTCACAGGTAAAAGACGTGCCTGAGAAAGATATGTGCGTTGAATCTCATACTTACCTGTAGCTCCCTGGATGGCTGAGAGCAAGTATGTAAGAGACCTTGGGTCTGCCATGTGGAAGAGTTGAAGAGCCTGGAGACTGAATGGGACCTCGTGTGCTGTGCTTGCGGAGCCACAAAAGGAGACCTCGCTGTCCCAAATCCAATCTTCCTAGGGGTAGAGAAACTGCCTTGGATATTTCTTTTGCTGATGTGCCTGCTCTCGATCACAGGCAGAGCTT
>NW_010118040.1:2226-4071 GCF_000699245.1 Pterocles gutturalis
TAGGGTATGTCACTGAGCTCAAAGTGATTTAGGAGCCTTCTCAGTGGCTTAGGAGCTTAGGGCTCAAGTCAAATGCCTGGTGCTCCAAGGAAGTCACTTGAGAGAACAAAGCCCATAGCTGGAACTTCTGTCCTGCACCCACTGAGTCTGAGAACTTCACCCCAGAGAGTGTTTGTCTGGCATTACTGCTTACCCTGGAGTCTCCAAAGAGGGGAACCAAGGAGCCATCATCCACAATACAGGGACACCAAGTCCTAGGGACAGACAAGTCCTAGCTTGACTGGCTCCGTGTAGTCTGGTTCATAACATTCAGAGAGTGGGTCCGGGGAAAGGTCAAGATCATCCACGCCCTAGGGACACACAACCCCACACCCATACTTCACCCTACTCATCAGCCTTCCCACTGTGGCAAGAGAGGAGGCATGGGCAGACAGTCCAAAAGCTTTCAGAACAATGGCAGAACCAAAAAGGTGGCAACAGGTAGCATACGCCTGCGGCACTCTCCTTGGGCTGGGGGTGGGAGGTGGTGGTGGGAGACTTTGCTCCCTGTGTTCCTCTTTGGAGTTTCTGTGTTCTGTGAATCATAGAACTACAGGCTAGTTTGGGTTGGAAGGGACCTTTTAAGGTCTTCTAGTAAACCCCCCCTGCAAGGACATTCTCAGCAAAATCGGTTTGCTCAGAGCCCCTTCCAACCTGACCTTAAATGATTCCAGGGATGGTGCATCTACCACCTCTCTGGGCAACCTCTTCCAGTGTTTTGCCATCCTCATTGTAAAAAAAATCTTCCTTATATTGAATCTAAATCTACCTCTTTTATTTTAAAACCATTACCCCTTGTCCTATGGCAACAGGCCCTGCTAAAATGTTTGTCTTCATCTTTCTTATGAGCCCCCTTTGAACCCAGATTTTACATTCTCTTCATGCTGAGGAGCAAAAAAACTTGCCCCTTCCTCCCACCAGGCTCCGAGGTCTGGATAGGGCCGTGAAGTGGAGCAGCCATTAGGTGGAGGTAGGGTCTCTCCACCAAGCCCAGGCAAAAACACACACAACCCATGGCACAGGTGGAGTGGGCTGGGGTGAGTGTCTCTCTGGGGAATGTGTAAATAGTATCGAACCCTAGGGAGGGTAAAGACCATAGACACAGAAGAACCAGGTAAGTAGAAAAGGAGGTTTCCTCGAGCACCTCACTCTCCCCTCTTCTCAGGGCACAGCTGGGCCCAAATTTGAGGAGTTGAGATGGGGTAGGGGAAGCTTGAGACACAGTGAAGTCCTAACTGGTGTATCCAAGGATATATCCAAGAAAGTCAAAGAAAAAGTCTGTGCTCCGGGTCTCTGGGTGTGGAGAGAAGTTGACGAAAAGAGGCAAGGGTGCCTATTCTGCTTCAAAACCACTAGGACAGTGGTTCAGTGCTCTTGGGTCCCATCTCTCTTTGCCTGTTGTCATATGAAAAATGATCCAGTCCCTTAGTCAGCTTTGTATCACTGTGTTAGACCTACTCTAGTAATTCCATATCTTTCCTGTACTGTGGAGCCCAGAGCTGGGACCTAGCACTCCTGGTGTAGCCTCACACAGTGATGAGCAGAGTGGATTGATCACCTCCTGTGACTTGCTCATGGTCAGCTTGTTGTCTGCCAGGACCCACAGAGACTTCTTGGATAAGCTGTTTTCCAGACAGTTGGCCCACAGTGTGTATTGGTCCCTGGGTTATTCCTCACTAGATGCGGGACCCTGCACTTCTCCTTTTTGAACCTTGAGAGACGCCTTGAGTTCCCCAGACTGTTGAGGTCCCTCTGAATGCTGGCACAACTGTCTGGTGTATCAGCCATTCCTTCTCCTACCCCCCC
>NW_010118040.1:4090-8852 GCF_000699245.1 Pterocles gutturalis
AAACTTGCTGCCGGTGTGTTCTATCCCATCATATAGGTTATTAATTAAGATGTTGAACAGTATTGGTCCCAGCATGAACCCCCGGGTGTACATCACTGCAGACTGACTTCTGACTTCTGGACCGTCTGCCACCGATCGCAACACTCTGGACTGGAGTTCAGCCAGTTTTTAATCCATGGAACTGTCCGCTTCCACAGACTCAAATTTGCCTCCTTCTTCACAAGGATGTTATGGGAGAGAGTGTCAATGCCTTTACAAAAGTTGAGGTAAACAACATCCTCTGCTCTCCCGTCGTCCATCAAACTGATCACATCGTTGTAGGATGCAATGAGGTAGGTCACACATGCTTTATCCTTCCTGATGACTATTCCCAATCACCTTCTTGTCTCTCATGTCTTTGGAAGTGCTTTCCAAGAAGACATACTCCATCACTTTCGGTTGACTGGCCCGTAGTTTTCCAGGTCTTCCTTCTTGCCCTTCTTAAAGACAGGAGTGATACGCACCCTCTTCCACTCCACAGATACCTCTCCCACTCCCTACGGCTACTCAGTGATAATGAAGAGTGGCCTTGCACTCAAACCAGCAAGCTCCCTGAGCAGTTGTGAATGCAACCCATCAGGCTCCGTGGACTTCTACACATCTGATTTGCTTAGTTGCTCTCTGACCTGGTCCTCTTCCACTGAGAATATCTTCCTAATACCAGAGTTTTCATCTAGTCTCAGGGGCCTGGAATTCCTGAGGTCTTGTTTTACTGGCAGAGACTGAGATAAAGAAGGCTCAGTCTCAGGCTACTAGTGAGGATCTATGACAAGAGCACACTTCAAAGTGCTCATACTCCTGGCGCTGATGGCACTCCAGGACCATTTCCTGTAGCACCACGGAAGAACCAGTGTACGATTTGGAATTGATGACTCTGAAGGTGGACCAAATACATCTCACGTGAACATCCTTTATGTTTGACATTGAGAATCATGAGCAGGATTACCTGGAGTTAAATGAAAAGAAGTCTGTAGAGTTCAGATTAAAGAGAGACGGAAAGAAGAATGTGGGGAGAGAAAGGGAGGCAGGGAGCAGAAGAAGGGTTGGTGAAAGTGAATATGGTGTAAATGAGAGTTAAAACTGAGTGGGGTGGCAAGGAGAGAAAGTGGGGCAGATGAAAACATTGAGTCCGAGAAGAGGAGGGAAGGGAAGGATAGGAAGTAGGGGAGGTGATGAGTGGAAGGGGATCATCGTGCTTTGTGCAGCACCGATGACGAGGAAAGCAGGTCTCTTTTGTGCAGGGGGAAGTTTGCGCTCAGCTCCCTTAGCAGCCTAGCCACTGTGTTTCACTTTCAGCACAGTAATACGTGCCAGAGTCATTGAGAAATGCATGCTCTATCGAGAGGGTCATCCTGTCTCCTTGTATCTCACTGCTCTTGAAATGGCCTTGGAGATCTTTCTCAATATTTGCTTTACCACCTGCAAATGCAGAAGCCACTAGGAACAGCCTGGAGTCCTTCCCCAAAGGCAGCTTATACCAGTACATAGCTGTGCTTGAGGATTTCTTCTCCGAACAGCTCAGATTCACAGCCTGGTCTTGTCGTATCACTCTGCCTGGGGACTGTTCCAGAGCCAAAGCTGTAAGGGAAAAGGAGGAGCATTAAGGAGGAGGAAAAAAAATGGAAAAAATGTGAACTGGGCCCTATGGGTGAGAGGGTGAGAAGGAACAGGACAAGCTAGGGAGCACTGGAGCGGATGGGACAGCTCTTCAGCTCAGCAGGTGGGTTTTCCAAGTTCTCTCTGAGAGGTAAGAAACATTCCTGAGCAGACTAAGTCCCAAACAGGAACCACTTGGGGGCTGCACACACAGAAGAAAAAGTAGACAGCTATTGCAGGAGATTCCAGGAATTCCTCATTCATTGCCCATCCTAAACACAGGAATCTTCGGGGAAAGTAGAACTGCCAAAAACTGGGTAGGTGGCTGGGACAGCAGCAATGGAATTGATTTCACTTACCCACAGGGGCCAGCATGGACACAAAGAACCAGCAGGCAACCATGGAGGGGGAGCTCCAGCCTTTTGTAGCTGCCCAGAGATTTGTGAAGAGGAAGCAGAGTGCAGATGAGACATATTGGGGTTGGGCAGGACATGACATGTGAGAGAAGATTGGCTAGCTGGGGACACTGCGGAATGATGTAGACAGTCACAGAAAAGAATAAGCCTTGCAGAGATGTGGCAGGGAGGGGAAAAGGGGTTGCAAGAACAGAACAATGCTGAGGTTGCATTGGAATCTGAGCATGTGCAAGGCAGAGGCAGTCTGAGATTTCTCCTTCTGAAGACCTTAAGAGCTGGAGAAATGTTGTATGAATGACAGATAGGTCCCTTTTGCTCTTTCCCATGTACTTTTCCTCTGTCAACCTGCCATGCCTGGTGTTTTTTCCCCCTGGCTGTGTGAGGGCTCTTTTTGTCTATACAGTACTGTGAGCACAGCAATTAGCATCAGGGATATGCAGGACCGGGAAAAACACCATTCCAGTGCAAGTGTTCTGCCTGCTATGGGCTCTTCAGTGGAGTTCTTCCACCATCCCTTGTTCTGAAGGGCAAAACAGTGCCTGCAGCTTCCAGCATCTCTCCTGCAGGGAACTGTGAATCCCACTGCAGTTACTTTCTCTTAGTCTCTGCAGCGGAGTTGGGAACATTCCTGAACACCACAAAGAAAAGAATGGGATGGGGGCCTCAGCTGTCCCATTATATCTGTACTCATAACCACGTCTCACCACGGGACTGGGGGGGGGACAGGAAAAAAAGCAGGTCAGGATTTGCTTTCCTGGCTGCTCTCCCCAGCCCTCTTTCCCCCACAGAGGGACGGCAGGGACAAGAGATGATCAGCATCCCGAGCCTTTGCTGATGCCAGCCTGGCCAGTCACACGCGTCTTTGAGCACTTCAAGTGTTTCAGGCTCTAATGGGGATTTACGTGAGGGGTCCGTGTGAGTGTGGGGGGAGCGGCTCTGTGTATGTGTGGAAGGTGCATGCATGTGTGTTTCCAGCACTCTCTCCAGCCCTGGTCCAGCAGAGCTGGTGAGAGGGATAGGAGAGGAAAGTAAAAGCCTGTGAAGAGCCCAGGGACAAAATCCCTGCACTGCCATGGGAAGGAAGAAGGAATCTAGTATGGCCCTAAAAGGAAGGCATGAGGGAGATGTTAAGGACTGGGACCAGGGTGGCCTTTCCTTCCACCTTCTTTGCTGACAGGGAGTACCCCAAGTTCTTCCAAAGATGGTTTCTTCCTGGGACCTGAGGCCTACGTGGGGAGCCGTGGGTTTCTCAGCCTGGTGCTGCCTTGGGAGCAAAGGGCTTCTGGCAAAGGAGCCTCTGCTTCAGGAGCACACTTTGGTAAATTCGAGTGGCTCGGGTACTGAGACCCTCGTTATCATCGCCTTCTCTGCCCAGTGAATCAGCATGTCGCGGGTGGTTTCCTTTTCTGGTAGGACTGAGCTCATCCTCCAGAGCAGTGTGCAGGATGACGCCGGGATGAAGCCGACAAAACCCCTAGAGTCTTGAAAGCAGCTGTACAGTGACATGTCATTCACTCACGCTTTATCAGCGACACCTCTCTCCTGTTAAGCTTACGGGCTCGCATGGTGAAGGCTACTGGCGCCCTCATGTGTTTCTGCTATGGAGGACAGCTACATGGCCGCACCGGGGGTAAACTCAGCACAGGCTAGTCGGGGAAGCTGATAAACACAGTGACGAACAGCAGGGAGAGTGGCGAGAGTGAAAGGAACCTGGGCGAGAAATGACAGGAGTCTTCACCATGCTGAGCCCTGCTAGCAGCACATTTCCCTCCTCATGTGAACTGTTGGGCTGTGTGCCTGGAGCTCTACCTGCGGGAAGGAGAAACAAGTAGAAATGGGCTAGGATCCCTCGTAGTACTTCTGCCTCATGATGCAAGGAAGGAAAAAGCTAGTGGGGTGACACCCAAAGCCGTGTTTCTTTTCTCTGAGGAAGAAAGTACAGTGAAAAGCACAAGGAAAACTGTAAACACTACTAAGCAGTAGATGCTGAATAAACAGGTGGAGGCTGGTGTTGCACAGCACACTTGCTTGCCAGACTCTCCTTCTCTCCCCACAGCTACAGCATGAGTGGAGCACCCTTGACTGGACTTATGCCTCACTTTCCGTGAAGGAATTCTTTGCTTCTGTCCTGGGTTGACTGTGCAAGTATACCTGAGCAGCAGCTACCTCTGGGAACATCCATTCTCTTTTGCTGTTCAGCGGCACTGGAGATAAAGAAGAGTAGGCAAGTCAGGGCAGCTATCTTGTCTTGCACAAACATCAGCGAATGCAGTTGGTAGGCCAGACTAAATGCTAGGAAACACCGAAGGTCCCAACAATCTTTTCTGAAAATTCTCTGGGAATTTATTGTCCTGATCCTTGACCTAGGCACCATGGCCATCCCATGGCTCATCTGGGATGTCTCCTGCTGTGGGCAGGGACAGTTCACGGTTTAGCTCCTATTGTCTCCCTCACACCTTGAAGCTGTAGACCCCACTGCTTGCTAACACACGGTAGTTGGGGAGGCAGCCCATGCATTTGGCTCCAGATAATCCCTGGGTTGCCTACTACTGGAGGTTTGTGTACCTGATAATCCCATGTCGGAGATAGTTGGGGTTGTTTTTTTGCAAATTTATGACCCCCAAATAGTTCCCAAGAGATGCAAACATCGAAGCTGCAAACCAGCCATCCTCACCTGTAGTCAACTATCACAGAATCACAGAATGTTAGAG
>NW_010118041.1:0-447 GCF_000699245.1 Pterocles gutturalis
CTAGGAGCCTAGAAGCCTAGGAGCCTTTCGTGCTAGGAGCCGTGAAACCTATGAGCCTTCCACATAAGTCCCAAAAAACCTAGGAGCCTTCCACAAAAGTGCCTAGAAACCTAGGAGCCTTCCACAGAAGGAGCTTAGAAACCTAGAAGCCATCCACCCCAGGAGCCTAGAAACCTTGGATCCTCACAGACTAGGAGCCCAGAAACCCAGGACCCTTCCACCCTAGGAGCCTAGAAACCTAGGAGCCTTCCAGCCTAGAACCATAGAAACCTAGGAGCCTTCCACCCTAGAAGCCTTCCACCCTAGGAGCCTAAAAGCCTAGGAGCCTTCAACTCTAGGAGCTTAGAAACCTAGGAGCCTTACACCCTAGGAGCCTTCCAGGCTAGCAGCCTACAAACTTAGGAGCCTTCACCCCTAGAAGACTTCCATGCTAGGAGCTTAGTAGCA
>NW_010118042.1:0-59851 GCF_000699245.1 Pterocles gutturalis
TATAATAATAAAATATATTTTTATTACACATTGACTAAGAATTGCAGTCACTTTCTATTTGAGATCCCTTGCACTGTCTCATTCACTCAATGTATTTAAAATTTCTATTACTTTAGGACACATAGATTCACCCAAGAAATGAAGTTTCTTTGTGTTAAGTACTGTGATCTGACAAAAAATAAGAGGAAATACTTTCTCATAAAAGCAGAAAAGACAGAGCTTGGAAAAGGACAAGATGAACATTTCCAAGAGCCAGGGACTACGGAAGACTATTTTATTCATGATATTTGAAGCATGCTAAAATGTCCCATCTGACTTACAGCCACTGCTCCAGAAAGGAGTGTCTCTCTTGTGGGTCTGCTGTCGTGTTTACTAGCCCTGTGTCATGTTTACTAGCCCTAGAATAGCACTAGACACCTACAGTTAGGAAGAGGAATTAAGATCTTATGGTGAGACACAATTCCACTTTAAGACCTCTAAATGTAAGTGTATATGTGAAGTCACCTCCATCTACATGAGGTGTCCAACTTCCCATTATAGCAGATGGAGATCTAGTCAGTATAGTCAAAGTAACCTGAAGACTAGTTCAGCTGACAAATGAGTAGGTTTTTATTTAATGGTGAGTGCAATTTTCTTTAGTCTTTATTGATTATTTTTACTAGTGGCTTAATTCCAACACGAGTGCCTAGCAACATGTGATATCCTTTGGGATACCTTACCTGTCCTCCAGCCCTGCTCAAAATGGACGTTCATTCATTGCAGTTCATTTGCCATATCTGCTAGCCCCATGTTGAAGTCTCAGGTACTCTGGAATGGTTTTAGACATGTACGTGTGAGCTATGGCATTGAACTTTAAATCACGGTGGACTTAGATACCACAGGCATGCATAAATAAAATGAATCTCACAGAAAGTCTCTAGCAGAGAAAGGAACTTAATTCCTGTCTGCTGATCACTGTGCCCTAACCATAAGAGCTCATTCTCCAACCTAACAACATCTCTAGTAAGTTGGAGCAAAGTTCTGCCTAGACAGTTTTTCTCTTGCTGACAGTAGTCAACAATAAGTACCCAAAAAAACCACGAGGACAGTAGAAATGTATGGTGACACTTCCCAGAACTATCTCCCAATGACCTGCAACTTAGGGCATTAGCTGTTGGTGGCTCAGAACTGGTGTTTTTGTATTTAAAAAAATTTATCAGAAGTGCTTTTGTTCCATGTACATTTTTAACATCAGTGAATTTTTGTGTTAGTTTCTGGAATGCTTTTATGGATTTCTTATATTATCTTTGTCTAATTGCTTTTTTTGTTTGTTGTTTTTTCCAAATCCTTACTGTACTCATTCAAGTCTGTATTTCAAATTTGTCTTTGGAAATGGGCAAGTTTAAACCTATATCACTGGCACTTTCCAGTATATCTTTTGTGTAATTATGACACCCAAAAAATATGCCAAGTAATATTTTAGGTGCTTAAACAAATGTAGTGACAGAATGCCTCTTTGCCAAAAATAGCAATCTATCAGCTGGGTGTGTGAAGGTCATACTGAGGACTTTCAAAGGACTGCTGATTCGTTGTGCTTCTGGTTTCTATGTTGGGTGTTTTTTGGGGTTTTTTTGGGTTTTTTTGTTTGTTTGTTTTTTTTTTTTTTTTTTTTTTTTTTTTTTTAAAAAAATTTAAACAAGTTTTTTTTTTAAAAAAAAAGAGTGTGAAATCCAACCATCTCTTCAATTTTTATACCAACATTATTATCTTTCTGGTGTCTCTGATGGGACTAGCATAGCAAAAAGAGACTGAAAATGTTTCTTATATTTCCCATTGACTGACAGAATTCAGTCCTTCTGAAGTGTTTCTGTATAGATTTAAGACCTTTTGCCTAGAATTTCAGATAATATCTCCAACTGAAGATAATTTCTGATTCAAGAAAATACCTTCAGGATTACAGTTTCAGACCAGGACATAATAATGAGAATAATGCCCTGAAAAAGCAAAGATTAGTTTTCTGCAACTATATCCATCATACAGACAAGTACCTTCTAGACTCTGATACTTGGGAATGAGTTAGGTTTGTTTAATTACATAAAATTATGTTAGATATCTTACATTTTTCTGTGCTTCTGGTCGAAGATCAGAAAGTGAGTAGTACGCCTTCAACCTGGAAAAAATTGTTCTAGTGATGGTAAACTGTAAGGGCTTTTTTTGTTGGTGGGAGTGGGTTTTTACCTCTAAAATTGTGAGAAATACAATATATCAAGATGAACTTCTAGAGCAGTTATTTATTTCTTTATTTTCCTTTTGCAGACTGAGATACTGACAGGGTAAGTGACATACACAATTAGTTCTCAAGTTATTCTAGAAGTAATCATTACTGTTCCATGACATTGCACATCTTACCTATCTGATGTACAAAAAGCAAGAGAGGAGAATATTTTCAATTCGAAATGTGAAAATCAGGCAGATCTCTCTCATGGTTATTCTGCTCTTCACTACTCTTGTACTTAAATTAAACAATTTTTTTATCATGAGATTATTCCTAGTTTATATTTTGAAGATGTCTTCTGGTTACTAAAGTGATTTAAGGAAAATTAATCTGTCAATATTTTCTGATGACTGAATCCTCAAAGTAGTTAGTTTCATATTACTTTCACTGTTTTCTTCTAAAAGAGAAGTGTTACCCAATTAATTTTGCACTCTGCATCTTTGCTTTTGCAGTAAAGTGAGTTTTCTTTCTTTTTTTTTTTTTGTTGCTTTGTTTCTGTGGGGTTTTTTTTGTTCGGTTTTTTGGGTTTTTTTTTTTTTTTTTTTACTTTCCTTTGGTTATTATTACTATTATGTAAGTTTTAAATGTAATCACTTACTTTAGTATCATGTATTTAAATATTTTGGTCCCCCAAATCCACCTTCAAGCACCAGAAACCTTACTTTCGAGGTGTCTGGCTATTGATAATCTTGCTTTTCATGCACAAAGGTCAGATGTTTCCATGGTATTGGAAGGAAATTATCAGAAGTCTTTCCATCTTCTTTTCCTACATCAGCGTTTTCACCCTGAGGCTCTATTTGATGAAACACCAACATCTTTGGGGGAAATAAGGGATTTGATATGGTTCAGAAGCCTACTATGAAACACATGGAGCTTCTAATTTTTTCCAGAGTGTTCTGCTCTACAGAGTGTTTCAGTCCAGCAGCTGCTGAAAGTCTGAAGCTATTATTGCCATACATGGAAAATAAAACAATAGAGTAAGCTGTCAATAAGGCAAAACTGCTTGCAAAGTCACTAGGAATGGGTTTTTTTTCCTGCTTAAATACAATTGTGTGCTTCTGAGATACAAAACTAGATTTATTTTCCCCCTGGAATTAAAGGTATCAACAGAAAGAAACAGGCATTTCTGGGATATGAAATATCTGACTAAAGTAGACATCTAAAACAGATCAGATGTGGTGTGTCTGTTCCTATCCACTGGCTCCATAAAAGGAACAGAGGTTGACTGGTTGAGATGTAGATTCTGCACTGCAAAATTTATTTCAACTGATTTTAGCAGTGTAATCCATTTTGAGATGAAGACATCTATATGTCTAGGAGTGTATTAGGGGTCTACAGTACCATATCACATATATGTAGGGTAAGGGAAAATGTTTTATTAGATCATCAGATAGAGAAAAGACAACACTTTGAGCACATTCCTTTTTTTTTTTTTTTTTTTTTTTTTGGCTTGAAGCAGAAGCAGAAAACTTTGGGCTAAGGATAAATTGCTGTGACATCTCAATTCTGTTAATCAATTAGACAATTCAAGAGGAAAAGGTGATTACTGAAAGCTGACAATGTGCTGCCCACAGAGGAAGACATAAAAGCAAACAAACAATCATGCCTGCCAGTTTAGCCTGGAGGGAACTCTCGCCTTCTCTTCTGACCCTAAATCTAAGTAGCAGTTGAACTTTGAGTACAGCAGCAAGTCACATCAACCAGCTATTTTCAATTCCACACAGGATTTCACTGTCCAGCCTACACTCTGTAGCCTGAAAAATGTGAGGATGTGCTTCCAGCAGCCATTCATCAATTTTTCTACTGTACTGTAAGAATGTACAAAATGCTGGAGGTGTTTTTTTTTTTTTTTTTATTCCATACCTACTCAAAATAGAGAGAATGAATAAGCTTTGTTCAGTACCCAGCCTGCCAACCCACTAACCTGGAACATCTTTTTGAGGGTGAGAGCAGGTTATGGAATAATATATTTTGGCTGCTGTTTACCAGATAATAGAAGCCATCAGAGAAAGAGGAAATTCCAAGTGGCACTTTCCTGACAGCTAATCTCTGGCAAGCTGTCAGGTGCAAACTGTGTGGAGTGCTTCCCCAGCATGTGAGGTGACCCTACCAACAGTTCAACAAGCCATTCAAAGTACATTACTCTGCAAAACCTGACCTGCAGGGCAGTCTCCTATTGACTAGTCTGATGTGTACTAATTGTGTACCAAAAAATATTAAATTAACAAGGCAATCGTCTTCCATTTCCTTTTTATATTTCTCTCTCTCTCTCTGTTTTCTGATTTGGTTGAATCATGCACTCATGAGGAATTTTTAGACTAGGAAGCTTGTTAACTAAAATACACTTCTCCATTCACTTGATTTCATCTGTCAAAAGCCTCAAGGAAAAGTGCAAGTAAGGACAGACAAAAGGGTAGCAATTAGAGCATATAGTGATTTTTTTAAAAAAATCATTTATGTGATAACAAATGTGGTTTTATTACTATTTATCTTTCATTTTGGAAATCAGAAAGACATGATTGCATAACTTCTGACCTCAGGTGTAAGAAGACTGGGGGTTAGAACTAGACGATCTTTAAGGTCCTTTCCAACTCTAGTCATTCTATGATTCCATGATCATTCTAAGTTTCTTCTCCTTGGTGGATGGCTTCTTAAGATGTTAATGAAATAATTTTACTGTTGGCTGTTCTTCAGCTTGTACCCCCGTTACTGAGACGAGAGACTTAATGCAGTACAGAGCCTCCTTCCATCTTTTCTAGAATAAATCAGATCTTCAGTGAAGTCAACAGAGACATACTAGTGTTACATCATGATGTGTAGGCAGCGCAGCTTGCATATATATCATATATGTTTGCATATATATGTGAAGTTTCCAATGACTTTCCTCATTTTGTTGTCTGTCTTAGATTAAATACCAGCTGGATATAGATTATTCCAAAGGTAAACAAAACACATAATAAGAATGTATGTGAATAGGCCTCTTCACACACATTGATTCACAGTCTCTATACCTATGGGGAAAGATTAATGCTGAAATGCTATATTTTTTCCTTTAAGAAAAGAATATGAAGGCAAATGAGCCAAAATCAGAAAGAAAGAATAATTCTACTGAAATTCTAGTTGTTTTGTCTGTCTCAAATTTGATGAGACACTTGAAGTAAGCAGAGACTGGAATACTTTTAGCACAAAGACTATAATTTCTGTAGAAAACAGCTGTGAAACACAAGCAGCTGTCTGAACTGGAAGAGCCTTGTTTCAAAAACTGGCACTCTGCTCTCTGCCTTCAATGAGGGGTTTTTCACCCATCCAGCCATTTGACGGAAAAGCTATGTAGCATCGTAAGCACAGGGAGCTTCTAGATAGTGTTGGTGAGAGTTTATTGATACAAATGTCAGAGGGGCCAAGCAGAGGTAATGCTGTCTTTGAGCTGCTGCTCACAAACAGGGAAGAATTGGTGGGAATTGGACAACAACAGTGAACATGAGATGATTGAGCTGATGTAGCAGAAAGCTGGGAAAGCAAGCAGAAGAGTCAGGAGTGGATTTAGGACAGCAGATTAGAATTTGCTTAGGGAATTCATGGACAAAATTCTTTACAAAACTTCAGTAGGGGAAAAGGCAAGAGAGTTAGCTGATTTGAAAAGAAAACTGAGGAATAAATGTCCCATTATGCAGGAAGTCTGGAAATTTCAGCAGAAGACTCGTGGCTAAGCAAGACACTTCTCAATGACCTTAGACAGAGAGAGACTATACAGAAGTGAAAACAAGGACAGGTGCTAAAGAAGAAATATTAGAGCAGAATTTAGGACTCTAAGTACAACACGAGAAGATCACAGGCTAGGTGAACTTTGGGAAGGATCCACCACTGGCGAACGATAGTTTAGAAGCTACACAGGGAAACTGGATGCATACAGATCCATTGGGCTGGATGGGATAGACCCAAGAGTGCTGAATATGTTGTCAAGGTGATTGTGAAGCTATTGGTTATAATTTGTGGAATATTACCACAATTAGAGGAAGTTGACCACTGGAAAAAAACCAACATTGTACCCATTTTTAAAGAAATTAAGATGCAGCAACCAGGTAATTGGAAGCTCCTCTGTCTTACCTACATCACTGGCAATACGATAAAGCAAATACTCTTTGAATCCATGTCATGGAATCACAGAATAATAGAATCATTAAGGTTGGAAAAGATCTCAAGGATCATCAAGTCCAACCGTCAACTCCACCTAACCCACTAAACCATGTCCCGAAACACCATGTCCCAACACATGAAGGAGAAAATGGTAACCAGGAGCAGTGAAAAATGCATTTACTAAGGACAGATCATTCTTGAAGAACCCAATTTCTTTCTGTAAATGTGGAAGCAACAATGTGAATGGTGGTTGTACATACTCAGGTTTATTAAGGCTTCTAATGCCATCTCCTCGAGTATTCTCATCTGAAAACAGGGACTGGAAAGGAAGACTGGAAGATAGATTGCAAGTTGACTAGATCAGCAGGCTAGTAGGCTGAGAGGAAATAACTAATAGCCTAGTCACTTCTGTCTTTACCTAGTGCCGACAATATTCCCATTTCAAGAGGGCCATTAGACTAGAGACCTTCACAGGTCCACAGTTAAGAATTTCTATGGAAATGAGAGATGCTTTTTGCTTTTCAAGTGCTGCTGATGTTAGTGACAGCACCAATTCAATATCGAAAAGCAGGAAGACTTCCAGAGAATATAGTCTATGTGGCCATGTTTCTATAGGAACACTAGATTGATGGCTGTGTGGCTTAGTAGCTAAGGAAAACAGATACGTAAATATTTCAGACGTATAAAATGTCATTCTCTTTCCTGCATCTTCCTCAGTCAATTGTCCTGCATGGAAGTAGAATGTAAACCTGAAAATCCAGGGCACATCTCAGGATACTGTGGGTTCAGCCAAGTTTCTGCTCTATCTGCATAGCAAAGTTGGTCTTTGTACCTGGAACTCTCATTTCTATTTCAGCAGACAACTATTTGGTTCAATGGATGCTTGTTAGGTTAGACGCCAGGAAAAAAAACTTTTCAGTCAGCAAGGGTGGTTACCCACTGCATTGTGCATACTTTTGTGACCATGAAATCTCCTTCTGCCCTCGCTGCAGGTTTTAAGAATGGGATAGCCAAGCATATGTCAAGACTGATTTAGATAAAGTTTGACCCTGCCTTAGGTCAGAAAAATTGAAGAGATGGTCTTTTGAGTTCTCCTCCAGAGAGCTGCATCTATGAATCTCAACTTTTACTATTGGATTTCTATGATTTTCTATGAATATTAAACTGCTGTCTAGGTCCAAGGCATATTGAGATTAAAAAAAAATGACATTCCTGGAGGGTGATTCAGTCCATCCCAAACAGATTTTTTTACTAAATAAAGTGGGTGAGGGTGAATAGATATGAAAGACATGCCTCAGAAAATTGATTTTTCATTTATTTTTTTTTTTTAGCAAGAAGCCACGAAGATGGATTGGATCATTGGGATAAGTTAGTTGTTTTGCCATCACGAGTGTTTTGACACGCTGGAGACAACAAAGCTGCCCTGTAACTAAGAAATATTTCGCAAAACAATGAATTCTCAGTCAGCAGGGAAGGTGGGAGCACTGAAAAGAAAAATCAGTGTTTGGCATTTTCAAAATTATGAAATAAATTTATGAAATTAAAATTACATGTAATCTTGGATTTGTCAGAAACAAATGTTCTATACCATAAGTCTTAATATTTTTCAAGGTGGTTGACTGTAGATTTCTATAGTATTTCTACATTTGAGATAACCGTTCAGACAGAAGTTCTTCTCTTTACTCTTTTTTGATCTCTTAAATCATTTAAGCCAACTAATAATGATTAAAAGGAAAAAAAAGGTGTGTGACACACACACATCCAGATGCATGCCACAGTGCTTTGGTTTTGATTTTTTTTTTTTCACATTTTAACACCAAAACAGAGAGGTTGTATGTCAGAGTAGGAAATGTACACCTAGTATCTAGATCACATCCAGGACTCACATCAAATATTATTAAGATTTCTGTAAATATTTCCACTCTCTTCAACAATGGAAGTGGAAGATTTGCATTTCTTTCAAGAGCGTAATATTCCCAAAGATTCTCCTTCCGGAGTAAAGTGTTACGTTAATCCATGTAAAAGTAATTTTCAAATAAACCAGTCCATTTTGCCATCTCTTGCACAGCAATTGAGGGCAGCTGCCATTCACCAGTAACTTCAGTCAATAAAGGGAATATCTTCAGCGATATACAATCAGTCAACCCTGATTTTGTATTTCTGCCTACCTGCCTCATTACTACATTGGGTTAGATACAACTAACAGTCCTTGTCACAAGGTGAGACCTCCTTGGTTTAGAGGTTTGCAGCTCTCAAGGTAGGTTGTTTGGGGTGTACAGCTGATCATGTAAAAAGAATTACAACTTGTGTCAAGTTGCAGAAGTCTTGTAAGAATTTTTGCCTGCAAATCCAGCTGCTGCCTATCTAAGTGCCATACAGGTGTGTCATGTGGTGCTGTGCCCAAGATAATAATCCTCTGTGGAAGTCTGAATAATCTTAGATCAATCCCAGCACCACACTAACCATCTGATCATGCAAGGCTTGTGTCCAGTTGGATCAATATGTTGTCAGCAAATATGCATTTGTTGTGTTTTCTGTGCCATCATATGCTTTGCCAGACACTTAGCTGGAAGTGGTCAGAAAAGATGAATAGCTTTACCGAAGGAAAAGTATGTAAAATATGCATAGGTGCCGGCAGACCGAAAAGCAGTGATGCTAAACAATTAAAACCACACTAAAATACAAATCCGTGTGGTCAAAGTGTGTAGTTATACAAAATTGATATTCCATGTAATGTTTTGAAAGAAAGGACCATGCTTCTTCAATGGATCTCTACCCATGCACAAGTCCTAACCCCTGCCTCCACTTCCTTCCACTAGACCAGGTTGCTCAAAGCCTCATCCAGCCTGGCCTTGCACACCTCCAGGGGTGGGGCACCCACAGCTTCTCTGGGCAACCTCTTCCAGTGCCTCACCACCCTCACAGGAAAAAATTTCTTCCTAATATCTAATCGACATCTGCCCTCTTCCAGTTTAGATCCATTACCCCTCATCCTATCACTACACTTGCTGATCAAGAGTGCCTCCCATCTCTCCCTTTCAGCACTGGTGTAAGGTCTCCCTGGAACCTTCTCTTCTCCAGGCTGAACAACCCCAACTCTCTGTGCCTGTCCTCGTACGTGAGGTACTCCAGCACAGAGGATGCGTTCCAGCTCTGATGTTACCCATTTTGAAAGGTAACATTTTTCCTGTAATGGAGGAAGCTAAACTACATGCTGGCAAAAATTTGTCGCATCTCAAAAATGTATGAATAATTTTTTAATGAATGCTGACTCTGAAAGAGGAATATTTTTCACCAGCTGCAGCTATCTGCATTTCACAGTTTAGTCTATGAGAAATTGTGCCAGACTCTCCCTGGAGTCAGAGCAGATGCACAGGCACCTCCAGAACCTGAACATTTCATTCTCCAAAAAGCTCCTAACAAAGGTGTGGTGAGAACCTGGGCCATAAGACAAAGCAAAGGCACTGTACAGGAACACCAGCTTTGTCCCTAGTTCCACTTAAGACAGTGTGTCCTGAGGACCAGGTGAAGCTGGGAGAAGCTGAATGTGAATATCTGCAGATCTAAATGTCCCATCTGTGTGTTAGCTTCAGGCTCCTTGTGCTCTGGGACTTCTAAACACACCAGAAATAAATTCCCATCTTAGATACTAATCCCTGGCATTATTTTCCTTGTATTATCTTGTCTGTAGTGTAAAACTCAACCCTCGATTTTTTTTCTCCCCAGTTTGAGAATTTCATTAATGCTAATTGTGAACTTGGCTGTGATTGCATATTGCTATAGTTTGATGCTAATGAGTTTGAATAGCAATTTGTACTATATTGAATTAGCATCATATCTCGGAGACCATGGAGAATTGAACCCTAAAGCTTTCATCATCCTTTTCAACTCTTTTTACCAGCCAGGCATTGCAGTTTTTTTGTTATTTGTAAATGATTTAACAGCCTGCTTACTGCCTAGCTAAGATGAGATCATCACCACTGACAACAGCACTGTAATATCTTATTACCAGCTAAATATAGACTCCTTGTTTAAAAATCAGAATGAGTTCAGTTTAGTGCTATTCTTTGGAATATTTTCATGTATTAATTATCATCAAAATTTGCAATCATTAAATTAAATTAATTTATGCTGCAAAAAAATGCAGATTTACCCACAAAAGTCTAACTGTTGCACAATATCAAAGAGACATGTTTGCTCAGGTCACAGTTCAGAAGAAGGTTAGCCTCTTCCTTTTTAGATCATATACAGAACTTTAACACATCTCAAGTCCTCTGGGGTGACTTAAGCAGAAGCAAAATTAAATGTCTATAACATAAGAACAAAATCTGTGTAAAGACATTATCCAGTGAGGTAACGTAACTTTCATACATGTATTGACAAAAAATTACATGCTTGGGCTGAAATTTTTAGAACCAGATGGAAAATAAATAAGGCGTTTGGGAAATCAAAGATTTTGCTTTCTTTTTTGAAACTCACTAGCTTCATGAGAAAGAAAGGTCACTGAGTCCAATGAGCTTCTACACGTTTAGATATAGAATAAAAATGATCAAAAATGAGATTATACAGAAATCATATTGGAGTTTAGATATTATTTTCAAAAACACACTAATTTTTAATATGCTCTGCAAGTTGTCAGCAACAGAAAACCCAAGTAACAAAAGCTTTCTAGACTTAGGAAGTGGAGTTAATTATTTCCAAACATGTTCATAAGGTCATAAGTGCTTTAATTGTCAGAAGTTGTTATGTTTGAGCGATAGTAACACACTGTAGATGTATTTGCTTTGCAAATGAAAAATAAACTTGGATTAAAAATTTAAAAATAGAAAAAAAAATGAAAGATTTTGTGTTTTTTACTCTCTTGCCTGAATTAACAAATTAATATATTTCACATCCACTTAAACTATTTTATACAAAACAAAAATATTTTATTATTTTACTATGTCATATTTTAATAAAATCAGGTGAAAATAATATAACTTAAAATGATACTTCGTAACTCTTCAAAATAAACTAGTTTTTTCTTTTCTCAACAAAATGGATAGGATGAAGCAACCAAAAAATCCTACATTTTCAACTACATCTGTTTAGAATGTTAAACTCAAATATTAAAACAATTTATTTCTTGCTAAAACCTTTTGAAAAGTCATGATAAATTAATTTGTTTCTCCAGATCTAGTAATAATGCTTCTAGAATAGTGAGAGGCCGTTCCTGAAGGACTCTGATTTTGGTTTCTTCAGGTCTTACAGTCATACTGGAGACTGATCTGTTCCTCATTGCCTTTACACTCAAAAACATGAATATTTTTCAGGCCTTCCTTCCTCATTCTGGTCTCATTTCATACATATACATTCTAGAGATTACTCTGATATTCTCTGCAACAAAGAGGAAAAATATTTGAACACATTATTTGGGTCTGTAAATAAAAGAAAGGAATTTACTGAGGGAGTTAAAGCTGTTTTGGATCATGGATAAGTGTGTAGGTTTGTATGCAATTTTCTCTTCTTAGAAAACAAGGAAACCTACAGGCACTGGGTAGATTTGTGCTCATTCCTTTTGAAAAGTGAGATTTATTCCAGAATCAGTCTACCTTAACTGATGACAGTGTTAAATTTTTCATCTTTCCTCATTGGATGCAATTTGCCATCTTAATTTACCTAACATCATATTCTCACTGATATTCATTCTGCATTCCCCACAATGACTCTCCCACCTGACTCCTTGTTTTATGACCTTGGACTAGTCTAAACAATCCTCTGACAAGCTCATCAGTACTTCATGATTGTTCCAACAGAAACAAAAACAATAGCTGAATGAAAAGACTAAATTAAATAACTATGCAACATTTTTTCAAGCCCAAATTGTAACTTCAGGCTCAAAAAAACCCATGCATTAGTTTGAGAATGTATTTTTTTTTAACTTCCAATGAATTTCTGAATGAAACAGCAGATTAATATGACCAAAACTTCTGTGATTTTGTTATACTTATTTTAATTTTCTTCTGTTTAGAATTAATATAACTCATTGAACTAAATCTTCAAAGGATGAAACCTGAATTGTACCATCTGAGAATCTTAGCTACATACTCCATACCACTTCATGTCCTTAGATAAAATTTAAATAATATTTGGCTGCTTTAATCACATTATTACAAATATTTGATTCTGAAAACTGAGTAGGACCACTTCAGGGAAGTGAATGAAGTTTTGAGAAGAGCAGGACAGTACATCCAAAAACTAGAGAGGAGTGGGTTCCTCAGAGGTCTGACATCAAGAATATGTCCCCAGGCCACTCTGTCAGAAGGGAATCTGGAAGTGTTATGCAGGGATTCAGTGGTCAAAAGCATCAGAATTTTGGGTGTTATGGGTAGCTTGGGAACTGGAAACACCTACAGGAAAAATTAATTTGCAATGCGGCAACATGTTGGTAAGAGATGGGAGGTGAGAAATGGTATGGTCCCTTCAAACTCTACTTTTCCTCCACGTGGAGTTTCAGACTACCTCTTTGTGAAGGATTTAGCTAAGTCTAAACTGTTGTATGGAGGCATCCTGAGTTCCTTGTCCTTTTTTACCCCAATTATACCATGATTCTCTCCTGCTCCACTGTGCAACGTTTGTTTCACAGGGACTGAAGGCACTCAAGACAGCCAAGGGGGTGCAAGAAAATGGGTCAATGTGTGTCCAGGTCCATCCCTAACATAAAGTCACAGCGTGGCTGAGATATGCACCCAGAGAAAAGAGAGCGAGCTCTTGAATCTCACTGCTCAGGAAGGTTTTTGTGTGATGGACAGTACCATCCATTACTGCTCTGCTCACTCCTTCTCTTCTCCTTTCATGATTATATAGCACTGTGGGTTGAGTCTGAGAGACACGTGACAGTTCTCCGCTCTAGACTTGCCTGGGTCCTGTATATTAAATTTTCCAGTATGATGTCTGTTACCTACTCAAATGCCTTTCAACGATTAGGATCCTTTTATTAGTTTGCTTGTATCTCTGTTCTGTCTTAGTAAAAATGGGTAACAGTACTGCCCTACCTCACAGGACTGCCATGAAGATTACTAAGTTGAAGTGTGTGAGGACATATTTAATGTATCATAGATGTCTACAGAGCACATGCTAATACAGGATTCAAGAAATTAACCTGAAGTGCAGAGCACATCTGCTTTGTCCTGATCTTCAGTAGGCTCTTTACCACAGTTCCTCAAGTCAGACTGCAATATGGTGAAAAATATAATCACTGAAGATGTCAGACAGCAAACAGCTATTAGTAATACAAAGATAATGTGTGGCAACAGTAAAAACACTTCTAAAACCCACTCTGCAAAGAAATAAATTAGATTACTAAAGAGGGTTTGGAAAAGAGTAATTCAGTTTCCTTAGAGTGCGAAACTCATTGAAGATGTTGAAGAGGAGATTAGCAAGTAACTTGATTAAGGTCTGTAAGTATATGATTTCTTCACTGGTAGGAGAAAAGAGTGTTGATAGATGATGCCTTGGTATCTTACAGAATGCAAGATCCAAGGAGCTATTATTTGAAACAAGACAAATTTGTATTATAAATAAAAAACAAATATTCAGCAGAGAAAATAATAGCCACACACAGAAATGCAATCAACTCACTCACCTTTACATTAAGACAAGAGATCAGTAATGCACTTTCTTGGGAACAGGAATGACTGAATGCAAGTACTACGACTTGTGTTATATAAGAAAACAACTTAGATGGCAATGATTCTGTCTGACTTGAAAAAAATAAATATGTGTTACCTATAAATTTATAATCTGAGTATTCTTACACTATGTTTAGAAACACCACGTGTCAGGAGGGGCTTAATTTCACCAGCATAACCCTTTATTATCACCTATAACACAGATGTATGCTGAAAAATCTCTTCACATTCTGCTAGGCAAGCACAAAACCCATGGCAATGTTCCTGCCACCAAGTAACATACCTTTTGAGTAACATTTTTAATCCTGAATGACATTTTTCTGCTGTAGACCTCCTGCATGTGATAGCACAAACTTCTCTGATACATTTCAGATCGAAAAATGAAATTAATCTTAGCTGAGCTTACGTCTGCTGGTATATTTCAGCGATTTGACTGTATATGCCTTTTGTCAAATACATTTGTCATAAAATGGTATTTTCCACAAGCCTTCCACCATAAACAAAATATTTTTTTATGGAAATAGCCTTGGATTTGAAGTAGAAAAATATATTTGGATACTTTCTGTTTTCAATATATTTTTAACAAAGAACATTTTAAAAGTAATAGAATTTTCTATAAAACCACTATTTTTAAAACCAATAAGCGCCAAGGAAACCTTGTTAACCTTGATCTGAAGTTATAACATTTAACAAATATTTAGAAATCCAAGCTGTGGAGAATTGGTTCTTCTTCATTCACACGTCAGTTATCACTATAACACAAAATCTGTCCAAGAGCAGATAAAAACCTCAAGTTCTACGCAATGACAAGAATAATAAGCATTATTAAAAGATATAAAACATTTCTTAAAATATATTTAAAGAAATGTAGAATAAGAGAATGGAATATGTCTGTGGAAACAGGTCTTCTTTCAGAATCAAGGTCAAAATTTCATCAGGGTCTAGGTGGCTTAAAACAATAAAAGATGTAATTTTCAACACCAAGGAATTGGTGTGGCCATCTGTTTTGGATTCCCAGGATGCCACTTAGAGATAGAGATACAGTGTCTGGTCTTTGGTGCAAAGCTTAAACTTACTTTTCCTTATTTCGGTGGAGATATCTTGAAACCTCTTCACACATATCCTCTACTTTCAACATAGATGTAATATGTTAATATCACAGAGAAGACTCCTGTCTTTGCATTTATTTATCACATGCCCATACTCAGTGATCCATTTGTCATTGTGTCCGTATGGTGAAAGACAAGCACTAACTCTTTCAAATTAAAATTAAATGTATTCGCTACTCTTTTTACCCCTGGGTGATGTGGTCAGACATGAAAGCACCATGTACTCTCAGTGAACAAACTATAGCTAACAGAAGTTTCCTACAAGTCTATGAAAACATTAAAATTGTTTTTAGGAACATACAGTTCAGATACATCAGTCCTTGACGATCATATACCATTACTGAAATGGATGTGGAGTATTGGTTCTGTTCAACAGACGTCCAAGATTTCAGATGTTCACTTATCTTCTGTGGATTTTATTATGATAGGAAAGCATTTATCAACAACAACAACAAAAAAATAACTTTCAAGTGGACTTCAAGGTTATGCATTCACTAGCAAAAGTAGCTCATAAATCAGTTTAAAAATATTACTGTTCTTCCAAAAAATAATTTATTTTCCTGATGTATCCACGGAACTTGTTGCAAAAGAAATATTGCACACTTCTTTGTCAAAATGAGAGGCTTTACTGGAACAAGTTTCATGGGAGAGACTTGAAGCCAGGACAGTGATTCATTTCTGATTAAAAAATATTTGGACCACATAAGAGATTCTTTCAGCCCAACATCCTATCCATTAATGCTAAAGGCTTCAGAAAGAATGGTAGAATTCATATTTTGGAAGATTATGGAATAAAATGTATAGTCTTAACAGACGTGGAAAGAACCTTAAGGGAAAGCAAACTTTGTGATAATGTGAAACCTAAAGGTCAGACAAGAAATCAGTGGCCATCTGAAAATAAGACCAAAATTTCTGAGTCTTGATACCATATCTTTTCCATTGGAATTTATTTCCAGTATATTGTCACCACAAATACTCCCAAAAGAATATCAATATCTATTATACCCTTGAAAGCATTTATAGTTTTTTAGCTTCTACACTGAATAGAGATTTTGGGAACCAAAGGACCAGCAAATCCCAACACTCTACCTAGTATACTGGTTGAAATAATTAATGAATAGAGAAAAACAAATACATTAAAAAGTATACCATTATGTGCCATCAGTTTCATTCTCTAAGGGCAACAGTAACTTATCAGTCTTTCAAACTTTACATGTACTATCAGTGACACATCAGCTGATCCATAATACCTGTTCCTGGGTGCTCACATGCTGTTCCAAAAGATAATTAATTTGAGCTAGTTGAGCCCTTTTGCAGTGAGGAAGAATCACTTTACATTTGCCCTAGGTTAAGGGCTCACAGGCAGACAAGCACCACAAAAGTGTTGGCAAGCAATTAATTGGTTCTTTAGCAAGCATCAGAGCCTTTAAAATTCTTTGAATTTACCAATAAATTGTCAAAAGATGTTCTATAGTATCTGGCATTTTGGTTGGCAAAGAGCCTTTGGCAAATTCACACAAAAAGGAGTATTGGAAAAATCTTCTAAGTAGTGGTTATCACAAAAATATTGAGGTTGGTAGGTAGCTCTGGAGATCATCTAGTCCAATCCCTCTATTCAAAGCAGGGTCAGATAGAGCAGGTTACCCAGGATGGTATTCAGTTGGGTTTTGAATCTCTCTAAGGATGGAGCCTCCACGGCCTCTCTGTAAACACCAAAGCTGGTCAGCAGAAGTAGTTGAGGATTCTGTTTACTAGCTCTCCCTTGCTTGTAACAGGAGCTATGAGAATTATCCTAGATGGAGATCACTAAAGGTGATCTAAAGGCAATACTAAACCTCATTTTGGAAGTCAAGAAGTCATAAAAGGACATTAATAGGAGTGAAATACTGATGATGTCCTAATGCAAACCAGTAGTGCAGCTTCTCTGAGACAGTCCTTTCAACTTGTAAAGTCAAGCTGAAGACAGAAACTGTATAAAGAGAAGGGGGTGTATTGAGCCAGCGGGAATGATTAAAGGACTGCAGAAGTACTTGCATACTACAAGTGAGGAAAAAAAAGTCACAATAAAAAAAGACTGAATGCAGTAGAAGTACAGGGAAAGAATTAATGGCCTAGAGAAGGCAGATGTGAAGTTCTGTTCTCTTCATCTCAGACTGAAAAAAAAGGCAGTGGGGTGAAATAAAAATAATAGTTTATGCTTTTTTCCTCAGATGCTCCTAGAAGTTACGTCCATTCAATCTCTGCTTCTGCTGTGGAGCTCTTTACTGCAGTAAACTCCTCAGGGACAGAAAGTTACCAGAATTAGGCATGAAATTGTAATTTGTAAGACAAATAGCTTGAGTTAATTAATGGTACTAATTATCAATTGCTGTAGCCATAAAGCTTAGGAAATTATATTTTTCTTAATGGGTTGGTATTTTACTCCACTAGTTTCACTCTTTTTGGCACTGATATGTTGCTGAAGATACAGGGTTTAGTTTTTTGTTATTGAAATTCCCTAACCAATAAATTTAATATTAACTAAGAACAGATATTCCAGAGTTCACCTGCAGGGCTTCAAACATAAGAAGGACATGGACCTGTTAGAATGAGTTCAGGGGAAGGCCACAAAGCTGATCAGAGGGCTGGAGCACCTCCTATACAAGGACAGGCTGAAAGAGTTGGGGTTGTTCAGCCTGGAGAAGAGAAGGCTCCGGAGGGACCTTATAGCAGTCTTCCAGTACTTAAAGGGGGCTACAGGAGAGATGGAGAGGCACTCTTGATCAGGGATCATAGTGACAGGATGAGGGGTAGGAGTTTTAAGCTGAAAGAGGGGAGATTTAGATTATAGATTAGGAAGAAATTTTTCACTGTGAGGGTGGTGAGGCACTGGAACAAGTTGCCCAGAGAAGCTGTGGATGCCCCATCCCTGGAGGTGTTCAAGGCCAGGCTGGATGAGTCTTTGAGCAACCTGGGTTAGTGGAAGGTGTCCCTGCCTATGGCATGGTGGGTGGAACTCAATGATCTCTAAGATCCCTTTCAACCCAACTATTCTATGATTCTGTGACTCTTTTACTATGCTTTTCACAGTGCTGCTTTCTGCACTGGCATCAGTGGTGATCTTATTCTGAGACATATTACTGTAGCTCAAAAAGAGTTTGGGCCACCTTTGCCTGAAAACATGCAGTATGAAATAATATTATTATGAGTACGAAATAATATGTGAGTTTAATGTCGTCTTTTCAACAATAGCCAGAACAGCTTGGTGAAACTACTCAATTTTGTTTTAAGTACTTCTTACTTACTTCCACTTCATCTTGCTGTTTTCTCCCCTTTTTAGCTCTCTCCCCACTCATTTTACTACAGGCTGGCCATTGGATTTTCCAAATTTTTTTCTGTGCATCAATGCCACATGCAATTCATACAATGTAATAAAAAATAATCATTTTTGCAATTAAAAGAAACTACTACTTGCTATAAGTCAAATGGAAAGGTGTCCAAGGTATCCCAGGGAAGGGCACTGAAGGGGACGGAAACTGAATTCCTGGCTCGTTTTTCCCTTTGTTCTGCATGTCAGAGAGCAAAAAGCTCCCAGCTGGCAGAATGTGCTGTAGAACGGAGCTGAATTCAGCCACTACATTTCCCCATCCAAAATCAATAAGGATAATTAGCAGATGAAAGATCATCTGGAAAGGGGTAATTTTCCGTGTCAGCAGGTAGATGAGGAATCAATGAGGTAGCCTCATTCCTCTCATTTCAACAAATTTGTTTCCATTACAAGACGTAACTCAGTTTGCCCAATGAAAAAAAAGTTTGTTTATCCAGATGCTTGTATTTATCTCCTAGGCAAAATCACACAGTAAAAAATATCGGGTACCAATAGGAAGGAAAAAAATGCTGTCACAGTTTTGACTCTGTCTAGCAGTGAAACACCACAACAACTACTCACTCACCCTCCCCCACCCCCGAGGAGAGAACAAAAGGGGTAAAGGGAAAGGAAAAAAGACTGGTGGGTTGAGAGAAGAACAATTCAATGACTAAAATACAATAAAATTGAAAACAGTAATGGTCATAATGATGGTAATAATAGTAATATTTATGAATATACAAATGAGTGATACTCAGTGATACTGCTCATCATCCAATGACCAATGCTCAGCCTTTTCCCAGCTAACAATCCCACAGCAGGGAGACTCCCAAAACTGCAATCCCAGAACTGAGATAAGATACCAAGTGTCCAAGACTGAGAGTTGACTGAGGGAGTGAGACAACCCAGAGAGAGGAGTGACCCTGAGAAGGAGGTGGCCTGGAGAGGGACAACCTGGAGAGAGCCATCCGGGAAAGATAGTGTATGTCTGGATGGAGCCTGATCTCTATAACGGGCATGCTGTGCATGATGTGGAATAGACTATTGGCTGACTTTGGACTCAGTCCTAAACCTAAGGCTGAATCCTAGGCTAGTAATTGGGGCTGTGGTCCCTCCCAGCTTCTCCTGCTCCTGCAGACCCTGGCCCAGCAGAGAAGCCAAAAAGTCCTTGACTGTCCTGGCAGCAACTGAAAACATCAGTATGTGATCAGCTTCTCCTCAGAACAAATCCTAAACACAGCCTCTTACTAGTACTATGATGAAAGTTAACTCTGTCCCAGCCAACACCAGGACACTTGGCTATAAATCTCTGTAGGAGAACATGAAGAAATTGGATTAAGGTTTCACCTAGAAGATATGAAGCTCTGCCCTTGAAGCAAGCAAATACAGAAGAAGATAGACATGGAAGAGAACAATGAGAACTAGCAAACACAGCAAGAATGTAGAAGAATGGACTCAGTCAGCCATTAAGCTAATCAGGGTGTGTGGACAATAGTAGTCAACCAATAGAAGTACTGCTCACATCACATACATACCGCATGTGGAGCTGCCTAGGCTAGAAAGACTGATGTAAAAGAGGCGATAAACGATTCTGATTCTGACTCTGACTCTGATTCACCGTCTGTCAGTGTCCATGCCTTAATCCACTGCAAATCTCAATTTTTCAATTTATACCAGACCAAGGATCAGATCGATGATGCACAACGCCCAGCTTCCCTGAAATTGGATCCAATACAGGCCGTACAAATTGGGCAACATCCTTATTTACTCAGCAGGGTCTCAATCCAGATTTGATCTACAAAAGACTCATTCTGAATTCACAACATGGTATCTAAGAGAAGAATCCCCTTACATGTGTTCCAAAAAAGTGAATAACCATTAATCCTCTTCCCTGGAAAACTGAAATGGAGAAAGCCACAGGATGGAGAACCAAATGATTTGGCTGGGCTGTGAAGAGACTTATCAACAACAGGTCTGAGAGACTTTAACTCAATGAATGTATGTGTCCAGTTGATGATCTGCATCAGTGACAGCAAGAGGTAGGAGTAAAGGAGCTGGAGATCTCAATGTGGGATTCAATGACAACATGTGAGATATGTGGAAACGCAAGAGTGTGGCATTTACTGGGTGAACAGGGATACTCTCCTCCTCTTCCCTGATCGGCCTGGCTTGGCCATGGCCTGCAGGAGAACTTCCACCATTTGTGACTAGTTTGTCCCTTCCTCTCTTCATTCTCTTTTGGTCCTCTCCCTTTCCTTGCACACACATTTACATAGGCACTTGAACATAGGTGAATCCAACAACTCTGTGTTTCCAACTATAAAACTATGGTTGGAAATATACTGACTCAGCTAAATTCAAGTAGGTTTCACTCCCTTTTCTCTGTACAGCTCCATTTGAAGGATGAACTCTACTAGGTAGCAATAAGAGAAAGAGAAAGAGAAAGAGAAAGAGAAAGAGAGAAGAGATCTTCTCTTTCTTATCACTGCTTTAAATGCAGAAGTTTGCTTTCCTTGACTATAGAAGACTCAACCTTCTGGAGTCAGTATAATTAAAACAGTGGGAGACATTTTGTTCTCACAGTTAATCTTCCTCTTTATGAATAGGTTTCTTGGATGTTTAACCCCCCTCTTTTTCTCAAGGCAACACAAAAATGCTTTAATAAATGTATGTGTTTATTAAAATGCTACCTAAACCAGATTTTTAAATGATCAGTTTTCCAGTTCACCTACAAGTGTTTAAAAAGGTCATAAGAAACATAAATTATTATTTTTATTTATTTATTTATTTATAGCTGCTGCTGAGAGAACAGGGAGCTTAATTGCAATTGTCATCATTATGAGCAGCAAAATTAGACATGCATATGTAATGCATTTAAATTTACATAAATTGATTATTAAAAGAAATGGAAAGTTTAAGTGAGCACGTCTCCTTTGTTCAAAGTAAACCCTGCCCTTCTCTTCTTCAGTAAGGACTTAGAACCAATATTTATAAAATGTCTGGGTGCACAATTCAATCTCCCTTTCTTTGCTGTGACTTAAAGACAGAGGATATTTCCTGGTCAGTACAACAGTTTTCCTTAGTTAAAAGAGACAGGAGATGGCTACGGCTTGCTCTCTTTCCAGGCTGATAGTGACCTTCATGCAAAAAACCTTTCCCTTCCCTTCCCCTCCCCTCCCCTCCCTTCAGCAGAAAATGGACTGAGTTTCTCCTCCATTCCCTTCCCTTCCCTTCCCTTCCCTTCCCTTCCCTTCTTCCCATGTAAAAATGGTTTTATATTTGTGAGGATTCTTTAAATGGAGTCCTTCTAATCAGGGCTATGGCAATCAGTGTACCCCCTCATCACTCCTACATAAAATTAGTTTTATTAATTGTCAAGATCGTACAAGAGATCAGGAGAACAACAAATGTCTCAACTTGTATACTTCAGCCCTTCAAAAGAGGCATTATGGTAAATGATAGGTACCCCCGTGAATTTCTGTACAAAGGTAAATACTATTCAGGAAAAGCCAGTGACCTCAGATATTTCGCTTAACACCTCCCTAATGTCATATGGTGGAAGGGGCCAAGACAAAAAAAAAATAAAAAGCTTAGGGCTTTGCAAAATTACTTTTTTTTTTTTTTTTTGATAGTAAGCACACAGCATGGTTAATATTGCTCAATACAATTTTATTATGATCCAGCAGAGGAAATGGGCAAAGGCAGAGATGGCACTTATGTAGTGAAATTGGACAAGGTTTTTTGGCGTTTGTTTTGTTCTATTTTTTTCCTAGGAATTGATCTGGGATTGCTTTTTAACTTCTGATTATCCTCTTTTAAAAAGAGACGCTGCTAAATAAAATACATCATGAACAAACAATGGACTTATAAACAGAAAATGAAAAATAAGAATGCTTTGTCAGAGTGGGTAGATGAATCACAAGAGCAGAAAGTCTATCAGCTTATCAGAAGCAAAACTAGACTGAAATATTAGCTACAAATGTTTCTCCAAGAGCAGTCTTCTATCTAACTGCTAACTGAAAAGTTCCTGTCCCTCCCTCTAAGCCATCTAACACGGGGCAACATCTGAGGTAGAAGCTGGGCTCAATCCATCACTGGATCCACTGGGGCAGTTCCTAGGTCCTTATGTCTGGAACAGTTATTTTACATTACAGAAACAGCAATGGCTATTGAAACAAATTTATTGCCTTTTAATCAAGGTATAATCCAATGTGAGTCTTGCACATTTTTTTTCCAATATGTAACTTAGAATGCAAGAAGTTATTTCTCAACTCTAAATTAACCATTTATCCAAGAAACTTCATTTAAAATTGGTCATGCAGTTCTTTTTTCCCCCCCTGCTGGATTTCACCCTTTGACTGGGGAAATGAGCTATGCTTTATGCTCAAAAGTTGGTAAATTTTGGCTGAGTGGGAGAGAGTCTGCGTTGCTGATGAATTTTATGAGTCTCAAAGTGGCTCTGACAAGGTGATCTTAATGCAGGGAGATATTCTCACGTAAACCAAGCCTTGACATTAACTCCAATGGAGGCCAATGGTTACAAAAGAGATTTCTGTAAAATTAAATTTTAATTGGAAAATTCAAATAATCAGATCAATCTGAGTGTTTCTACTCAAGGTCAATCAAGGAATAAGGGTTATTTAGATAGTCTTCTCAGTCTTGACAACTCTAGTACTATAGAGCTTAGGTTTGAGGACCAGAAACTGAAGCTGGTCACAGAGGAAAACCAAAACTGACAAAATTGTGTCTTGCTTCATACTCCAAGCTGAGGGAAATGCAATACAGAAATGAGAACTTGAATGGGAGAAAAATAATTAGTATTATAAAATAATTTATTTTCTAACATCTCCAGCATTTAGAGTCCTGCCTTGTTGGCAATGAAGACATACAGCTGTACATGGAGGTGCAGACCAGAAATGAAATCCTATTCTAATCATTGAATGAAGCCTGCTTAGGTCTGCTTGTCTGCTTTATAACAGCTATCACCCTTCACAAATATAGACATGTTTGTCTCCATTTTCCTTCCATCAGTTCAGGTTGTCAAAACTTTCTTTCATGCTGTGGTGCTTGGCACTTTCTTTGCAAACATACCCATTCATCTGCTTTCTATTTTCTTCACTTTATTCCCTCCCCTTACACATTTATGTCAAGATCTCAAAAATCTGTTGCTGCAACTGTCAGTCATTATTCTGAAAAAAAACAGCTTGTTCTCATTGAGTTGCTGGATAGAGAGGACAAAAAGTTTTCAGAGGAGTAACAGCAAAGTTTCACCAGGACCAGTCTGAGTATCATCTGAGTTCTGCAAACAGTGTCTGAGGTGTATTGAATATTGCCTCCCTGTGACAGAGGTACCTGGAGACCTGGCAGATGCCTCCATGTGTTGATATGTGATCCCTGAGAAAAGGCTCTCCTAAGATAATATTGATGCTGCCCAGGAGGTTGGAAAAGAGTCAGTGACAGGTCTGCAGGTTGTCAGGTAGCAATTCCGTGGCTTGCTTGCCTTTTACAGGGAATTTATTTATTTTTACAGCACAGAAGCTCTGGGCTCTCTACTAATAAGTACAGCAAAGAGGAGAAAAGAAAAAAAAAATAGAAAAAAAGCAGATCCATCCCCAAAGAACATTCAATGCAAATAGACAGGCACAGATGGCAGACGAGGCAACAGTGATACTGTGACTCACCCCAGCTCACATACGGTTGAGCAGTAGCAGAGCTGAAAACAGGCTCGTGGTTTCCAAAGCACCATTTCCGTCTCCCACCCTGGGCACACCAGGGTTTTTCCAGCCCAGTCCACTGATATCTCAGCCCTTCTGCTGCTGGTGGCCTCAGCCCAACTCCTAACACACCGGTGCCCTGTCTGCAGCTGGTTAGCACTGATTGCCATTTTATTTGGGTGAGAGTCCGAGTGGTGACTCTGCTGCTCTGATACATCTCAGCAACTGATGCCAGCAAAGGTCCTGTGGCATCAAGGCACAGCTGCTGCTGATGTGCTGTGTTTGTGCTGTGGGTAAAATAAAGATTTGTCTCTCTGGGGATGACAATACAGTGTTTTTCTGTAAATTTAAACCAATTTAAGAAAAAAAAAAAAAAGAAGAAAAAAAAAAAGAGCATACATACCAAATACCTGAGAGACTTGCTGTCTTTTCAGCATCAGATCTGATATTTGGATGAGGTTTGCTTTTTTAACAGCCTTTTTCCTATATCCGCAGAAACAAATCAACATTCCTCTTATTACAGAAACAACTGCTTCAGTGACTGCCAGAATTTGTTTCCATTAGTTTGGGTTTAGCAAAGAACAGTGACAAGAATCATACAGTGAACTGAGTGGAGACTTCTCTGATTTCTAATTCCCTCCTGATTGAATCAGAAAAAAGAAAGGACCAGAAAGGTGTGGGAAGGGAAGGTGTGGGAAGGTGCAGGAAGAGAAAAGAGAAAAGAGAAAAGAGAAAAGAGAAAAGAGAAAAGAGAAAAGAGAAGAGGAGAGGAGAGGAGAGGAGAGGAGAGGAGAGGAGAGGAGAGGAGAGGAGAGAGAGGAGGAGAGAAGAGAAGAGAAGAGAAGAGAAGAGAAGAGAAGAGAAGAGAAGAGAAGAGAAGAGAAGAAGAAAAAAATAAATTCTTGCCCCAGACAGCATGTTTTATTTTTAATAATATCCTCCCTGCTTGTGATTGTCATCAAACTTAGGATAGGACTCTTTTTGAATTATTCAGGGCAATTTGTACTGTAATCATATGCTTGTTAATACTGCTGCTTGCAACTTTAATTCAAAAGACTTTTGCTTCTCTGCCCTGGAGCTGCTACCGTCAAGGTTAGAGATAGTCCCTGTGAAGCAAGCTGGATCTCAGCACTGTGCGGAAAACAGCAAGATGCTCTTTAACTTGATGTTCAGAAAACGATCAGTAGAGAGCATGTAACAAGAAACAGGCAAGTGTCAAAAGGCTCCTCTCCCCTATTCAGTAATATTGAGGTATTTGCCTTATTGGATTGTTATGAATGTAAATTTTAATGAAAGAATCTTGATTTATAATTGAACACACTGGAGCACAGCTTGGCTTCGTATCTACCACACTGGAAAGGATGAAGCCTATACCATTGGCTTCATCCTTCACTGGAAGTGTAACCCCTCCATTATACACTCCCAAAGTAGACTATACTTTTCCCCCTCTGTCAAGTCAAGCAGAAACTGCCTCATGACTGGAGTCCAAGCCTGATTGTGTCTTTGTCTTTATTACTTGCCCATCTTCAGTGCAAGAACTGAGGTGAAATAGTTTCTAGCTGGGAAAATTGGTCAAAAGTATCCCATTATTTAGGGTGCATTTACCAGTTATGTGAGAAGCCCTTTCCCTCTGTTTCAGTAGGTCTTCATCATCCTCACAAAATCCATAGAAGACATGAAGGAAGAATCATAAAGCCTTCCAATCCTGGAAAAAAAAGGGCATATTTTTTTCTGATCAGGGGCATATATTATAATTTAATGTTATTCACTTTTAAACTGACAAAATACCAAACCTTATAGCAACCTCTTAGTCATTCAGTTTACCCCATTTTTTCTCCTGCTGCCATCCACCAACACTTCACACAGCCAAGCTTATAAAGCCCTGCATGATATTTTGCAAATCTAAATTGCCGAGCCACACAGGGAGCAAGCCTCTCATTGAAATGTCAGCACACTGAAATTATAGTTTTGATGGGTAACTTTCCAGCAGCAGCTTTCACGTAACTACTTGTGCCTCACAGCAATAAGAGACAGTGAGAAAATAAAATGAAACAAGAAAAAGCAAACCAAAAAGAACAAAAAAATTCTGTGTCTGTTTGAGATGAAGGTCAACCGGCAGGTGACACCGAGTGATGTCTTTTAATCAAGTTTGATTCCCAGGGACTATGGTTGTTATTATTATTTTTACCATTTTACTATTTTTATTACAGAAAGGTTCTACTAGAGATTAGGGACACTTTTTTTTTCTGGGGATGGTACAAATTCTTAATGAATCAGCTCTGATCCCAAGAATTTACAATCTAAAGAGATTAAGAAAGAAGCAGAAACAGGGAAGGTGAAGTGATATCTCCCAAGCCACTGCGTAACTCCAAGATAAGCACCGTGCAGCTAATCAGATTTCTGGTTTGATGGACAAAATGGCAAAAAACCCACCCAAACCCACCAACAAGTCAGACTCCCTGTCCCCCCCTGCAGTAAATAAATTTGTGTCCAGCTGTCCATAGTCAACTCACATATTTCACGATTAAACAATATCAAAAATTAAAAAAACTGTTTATAGAAAAAGAAAAAACACGCTTTTGAAATTTTTAGGCTATTTTTTCAAAATTAAGTTTGTGTTCACTTCAAAGCAAAAGCATCCTTTCATAATGAAACATTTTGTTTTTTCTGAAAAACTCCCCTGGTTAATTTTTTAGTGTTTTTTTTTCAAGCACTCTGTCTAATGTGAACCCCATAATTTCGACAAGTTTCAATCCACGTGCTTTGTATGCTTCCAAATATTTTTTCAGCACCTTATGACATCTTCGGAACTCTGATGGCCTTTTCTGAAAATTGCCATAGAAACCTTTTTAATGCTTAACATATCTATCTTCTACCTAAGAACTGCTGAACAAAGCCTTGCCTTTGTGAAACTTCCACAACAAAAATAACAAATAAAGAAATCTGCTGTTGCTTCAGGAGAGCAAAATCATGCTGCATGTTTGAGTTTTATAATGATCATAAATGTACAAATAGATAGAAGAGGGCTGAGCTGGCTCAGGCTTGCAGTTTCTAAATGCATTAGAAACATTGTAAGGCACTGCTCTTCATTTGAAGACACTCTGGGTTATTACATTAACTGATTTGTTCCAACATCAACAGATGCTCCCGGGTTATATTAAATATTTATTACCTTCTCATAGATGCTTACACTGCAGCTGGTTTTAAAGGTGTTTTGCTAGCATGGGCAGAGTATGGAGGCCACCCACAGAGGAGGAAGTGGAGGTAGGGAGGGTCTACCGGGTTGGGTTTGCTTTTTTTTTTCCTGTCTTTTGAGAATATGATGGTATATATTCTTTCACTCCCTTCATCTTTCTCATGCTCTAGATTTGATCACCCCTTTTGTCCATGGCAGTGCAAAATCATAATAAAGAAATTAACAAACAAACAAACTTTCTACCTTCCTAGTGCATATTTTATGGAGCTTGCACAAGAGAAGTTCAAACTAAAAACTAGTGTAGTAACGGATAAAAATGCATTTATTCACTGAGAAATTGAGGTTTCATTTTTTATTATTATTTTCCTCACAAAACAAATAAACAAGAACACCCACTAACCTCTCTTCCCCCAAAAAAATTTGAAAGAGCTGCAGCTTTCCAGGAAGTGTAGTAATGGATAAAAATGCATTGAGAAATTGAGGTTTCATTTTTTATTATTATTTTCCTCACAAAACAAATAAACAAGAACACCCACTAACCTCTCTTCCCCCCAAAAAATTTGAAAGAGCTGCAGCTTTCCAGGAAACAAAGGAGAAGAAGGAAGAAGAAGCTGCCGCATTGTCCTTGGCAAGGAAAAGGCAGAGGAAGATCCCCTCTGAGTGCAGTGGTCATTCACAGGCTGAGACACTGGAAGAGGTAGTGAGATTCTGTTTCAAATGCCTGGTATGTGGGAGCTCTCCACATTTGCAAGCAGGTTTTGAATTTATTGGGTCTGTTGGGTCTGTTCTCTGAGAACATCCAGAACAAGTGCCATGAGACCTCTAAGTCTTACAGCATCTCATGAAAAAAATCAGGACAAGGGAAAAATCTAACCCTTCTGTCCAAGCAATGAGACTTATAACTAAATTAATACATTATATTGAAAGTAAGAGGCCGCATTGAAAAATGTCATCCCATAGCTGCTCTTCTCAGTCTTTTGTCAAGGAGTGGTCCTCCAAATTTTACCAAAACCTCTGAGGAAACTCCCCAATACAAAGATGAGATTTAATTTGCTGTCCTTATCCTTTCAGTCACCAGGAGGACATGGTTATGCTTTGTCTAGTCTTGAAACTCCCTAGTTCACCCATGTGCGTTATTCTTTTGGCTGTAGAGTTACGTCAGTAATCAATATTTTAGTTCACTGACAAAACCATTTTTTTTTAATTGGTTCAAGGACAACTTGTAACATTTTTTTTCCCCAATAGCATGACCTTCAAAAAAAATAATATTTTCAATTAGATTAAATATTCCACTTTCAGTGTGTGTTTATCATTCTTTCTGTTTCTTCTTACTATTACATTTAGGTAAACTTTGGGAATAAAACTTTCTGAGAGATAGAAGCTTGACATTTTTTTCCCTAGCAATAATGAAACAAAATGTTTCAGCCTCTTCAGATTTCCAATGTTTTAATTTTTTTTTCTGCTTCAGTGAAATAATGTTTCAAGGAATTAAATGAACAGGCTTTCAGGGATGGGGAACATAGAAAAAAATATCTTCAAAATAAGGTCCAGCTCCATATAAATACTCAGTAACTAATTTATATTTATAAATCTGATTGTTATTAACTCACATTAATTTTAATGGCCTATGCATTCAGATAGGAATTGTCAGCTTAGATGTATTTCCAAGTCTCTATCTTTGAACTTTCGCCCACAGGTCAGAAACAGTCTTGACTTGTTTTGGGGAAGGACTGTTTGCTACTGTCCCCAGCAGAACAAGGTCATGCAGGTCCTTTTTACCGCTCTCCAAACAGTGATGTGTAACAGGGTTCTTTCTTGGAAGGGCAGCTAGGAGAAATGTATGTAGACACCAAAATATGTTTTATTCATGACACTCCCCAACACATAAATTCCATTATCTTGTATTTTAGCTGCCTTTTAAGCCATTCCTACAGGCAGTAGGGTGAATTGCATTTTCCCTTGCTTAGCCCATCGATTACCTCAGAAGTGAAAGAGTGCATGGGATTTATCAGCAGGACTTTTTTGCTCAGATATTTCTTCTGACGAGGCTTGTCTGTGTAGGAAGGACATAAAGTACCATCTGTGATAGGAGAACCTGATGCACCTGCAGTGTCAGATCTTGGTGTCTGTTCTTGTACATTCACCTTGGTTTAATATCTGTTTTGTAGTTCAAGGCTCTCGCTGTTCTGTAATTTCTTCTCCTCATTAGCAAACCACCAGTCATCTTGCCCTGTGCAGCTACATTATTCTTGTCATCCAGAGCTCTCTGAAGGCAGCAAAATGGCTCTTGATACTTGAAACTGATTGAGTCTGCAATTAGCATGGGATCTACAGAGTGCTTCATCTCTAGGATACCAGCTACTTTGTGAACTCAGTAAGAAGGTTGCACTGGGTACAGGAGTAAATGGTGCTAGGAGCACTAAAGCAGCCAAAAATTTCATCCCCCAGGTCAGCTATGGCTTGCCAGACTTCCCAAATCTGATGCTGGGACTTGCCACCATTATCTGTGACTGAAGGTACACTTTTTTTCCAAACTAATCAAAGATATTGATACCAAGTGAAGTTGTAACTTCGACAGAGTGAGAAGTTCGGTCGTCCTGCTACATTAGGACTGTCTCAGGTCAAGTTGCTGGAGGTCTACTAGAGGAAGTCCAAAATCTGAAATTCAAGGTCTTACTTCATTTTCTGAGACGGAATGATTTCTTCTCCAAGAAAGGACCAGGGACTTGAATCTACTTGTTGCAGCAAGCAGGATTTTTTTTTTCCCCAGCACAACTGTGATTCTGTTTTTCAGTGAAAACAGAATCTGGTCCTCTGATCAGCTCTGTGTTCATTCTTTGAAGGCAGTTCAAATCTCACAGTTTGGAGAGGTAGAAGCTCACAACAACCTTCCTCAATTCTCTGCATTCCTCCTATACTGTTCTCTGTGTCCCCTGCAACAACTGGATGCAATCCTCAACTTCTATTGGAAAAGCTGTCATTAGCAATTAGACATGAACACGTCTGATTGCTTAGATATTCACAGTTGATTCTTCTTTCTTGCTCTTGATCAAAGACAGCAAAAGAAAGTTTTGCATTCCAGACAACTGTTTAGTTATATCCACAAGTATTTTATTTTGTTTTGATCAGTAGCAGAATATCTGAATATATCACAGCTTCATAGCTCAACATCAAGATTAAATCCATATATCCAAGGAGCTCAATATTTCAGTCAAGCTTACTGATGGCTATTTTTTCTTTTTTTTTATTTTTTTGTCACGTGCACATCTTTACTTACATCTGATGCTCAAATAGGTGATCTTTTCTTCCACAAATATATGTACCATGCTAGAGTCCCATCTGTAGTGCTCTAGAGAGAGCAAGAATATTCTTCCTGGGACACTGAACCCACAATTCTGCAAATGTTACTTGAACTTGAGAGACACTTCTCTGGGTCTTTGCACTAAAACACATCATATTCTTCCTCTTTCCTTCTCGTACATTTTCTTCTCCCATGTTGGGGTCTAACCCCAGTGGTCAGTGAGCCCCACACAGCCACTTACTCACACCCCTCTAGTGGGATGGGGGAGAGAATCAGGAGTGTAAAAGTGGGAAAACTCATAAGATGAGATAAGACAGTTTAATAAGCAAAACAAAAACAGTGTGTGAGAGAAAAGCAAAAGAAGGAATTAATTCACTGCCTCCCATTGGGAAGCAGGTGTTCAGCCATCTCCAGGAAAGCAGGGCTCCATCGTCTGTAATGGTTACTTGGGAAGACAAACTCCATCACTCCGAGCATCATCATCGTCTTCCCCCAACCCCCTTCTTCTTCCCGCAGTTTTTATTGTTGAGCATGACATTGTGTGGTATGGAATATCCCTTTGGTCAGTTGGGGTCAGCTGTCCCAGTTGTGTCCCTTCCCAACTTCTTGTGCAGCCCCTGCCTACTCATTGGCTGGGCAGTGTGACAAGCAGAAGAGGCCTTGATGTTGTGTAAGCACTGCTCAGCAATAGTGAAAACATCTCTGTATTATCAACACTGTTTCCAGCACAAATACAAAACATAGCCCCATATAAGCTACTGTGAAGAAATTTAACTGTATCTAAGCCAAAAAAATGTATTCCATCATTGTACTTGATTCATGCCCTGATTTCTCCAATCATTGCTTCTTATTAAACACGTTAGAGAAAGTTATTTGTCTGTATAAAACTTTGATCGTAAAACCAGATTAATTTCCCAGGATGGTGGTTTCCCAGCAAACCCAGGTTACATTTTAAGAATTGGGTGAAATTAGTGCAACCAGATATTGAAGATATTGGAGCAGAGAGGGTATTTGGGGACTTCAGTATCTGACAAATAAGGGTTTGAATACTTTGAGGTAGTTTTGTACATGTCAAAAACTTGCCACACAAAAAAGGCCAAAAAATTGCAGAGACAAAGGGGAAGAAAAAAATGAAGCATTGACACTTTCAGTGACAGTAATTAATGTGATTCTTTTTCCAATTCATGACACTTGAACTGCTGAAGGCTGAACCTTGTTCCTATGGAAGCAAGACACAACTGAAGAAAACACAGCCTAAAGGCCAATGCAGTGATGGCAAATTAAAACCAGAAGACCTAAGCGTTGTAGAATAGGTTCTCTGTAAATAACTCAAGCCAAGGAGATGCCAAATGTAACTTAGACGGATTTTATTGCTCTTTCCAGTACACTTGCTATTGCTGAAGTTTGTTTGCAGAAGCCTTGTTTTTCTGGCTTCTCTCTCTGCTTTAGTTGTTACTTTTCAAAAATTCAGAAGGAACTGTTTGCCTTACCTTCCACACACTTTCACCCATTTCTTAACAGAGGCACAACAACATGCCACATTTCTACACTGAGCAATAAGCTGGTTTTAAGTCAAAGCAGTTTGAGATGATGCTCAGTGGAACAGTCTGGCCCAGGAATTTCTCCTGACTTGGCTTCCCTGCTGCTAAAGGACACTGAGTCCCTTTGTGAGGGTTGAGCCTGGTGTGACTGCACTGTCAGCTCCTGCTAAAATCATGTATTTATAAGTGCATTAAACATCTGCTGAATTAGTTCTGGGAAGACTGTTCTGTTAGGCAAGCCCTCCTGCCCTTGAGAAGCAAATCACAAGATAGCTTACACAGTGCTCCGACATTGCGTGCAGCCAGAGACAACATTGCCCTCCAGAGAAAGAATGGAGGAAACCCGACACTCTGATACAAATTACTGGCATCACATGTCCCAGGCAATATAGTGAGGCCCTAACCTTGCAACATTTCCTCCCTCGTGACCAGAAATATATCCAATCAGACCAAGATATGCACTCCATTCTATAAAGAGTACTTCTGAGACGAGTCCTTCTGCTTGCCCCAAACTCTAAGTAGAAGGAAACTATGGAGGATACTATTTGCAAGGGCTTTCACTGCCTGAGAGAACCTAAATGGCACTGGGTATGTATTCAGTGCTTCGGTTTTTTTAAACCTACAAGCCACTATGTGGACTGCCAGGACACTGCCCTTAATTGCTGGCTTGATACTCCTGCAAGGCTAAAGAGGGATGTTGGATGGATTTTTTTTAGGTTTTTACATGCTCATTTCTGTCGTTCACGAGACACGTAATTTCTCATGGAAACACTGTCCACAAACTTGCTAGAGCTGTCAGAGAAGTTGTACTGGGGAAATATTTCCCAGACAAGACAGAGGAGGGGGAAAGTAGGTTGCACTGTGCGTATTTAGGGGAACATGGCAACCATAAAGATAGATATTTTGCATCTGTATCTTGCAGCAGCAAAAGTATAAGTTGTGCAGGATGCAAAATCAACAGCTGTTTGAGTTTCCTGTACACACTAGGGTAGTAGCTCGCCAGCTGTTTCCTGCATCTGCACATTTGTTAACAGCTGGCAATCAAAAAAAAAAAAAATTAAACTGAGTATTTCCAAATAAAAATGGAAAAGCTAATGTTCTTTTTTCTATAAAAGAGCTAACTTTGGGCTCCATTCAGGACAGCCTGTAAGTGCATATGAATATTCAGTTGGGACTGCTAGGTAATGCCTTGAAAAGTTCATCTTTACACCCACAAAAGACCATAGAGGAACAATTGGAAGTTGATGACCCCAAACAATATCCTGCCCTGGCTGCTGCCAGGAACCATCAGCACATCAAAGGACAATCTGCCCACACACAGAGGAACCAACAGGAAAAAGGACATTGAGGGAGGCCCCAGCAACCAGGTCAGAGACATGATCCCCCGTTTGGGGACTCTCAGGGTTGTCCCAAGACAGCCTCAGCCCCATGGGTTTGGGCAGCACCCATCCAGCGGGTCAATGGGAGGGGGTCACTTCATAGACTAAGAGGGGTCACCATGTCAGGGGTATGGGCAATGTTATGGGATGCAGAAAAAGAGCATTTTGGGATTCCGCAAGGCTTATTATGAGATGCTAAGGGGAGAAAGTAGTGACAGGGAAAGGAATAGGTCTAGATGATTTGGGAAGGAACAAGAATTGGAAAGCAGAAGGATAAGGGGATTGAAAGATGTGTCTGTGTTACCACATGATTCTCACTCTATGTGTGTGTTTTTTGTTGTGTGAATGGGATTCTGTGCCAGCAACTGGTGTGAGACTGGCCTCAAGGGCTCAACTGTCCAGGTGCCAGCAAGTGGGAAGACTGAGATGCAGAGGAGTTGGATTCACACTCTATATATGCATATATATTTAAATATCAATATAGATGCATATGCACTTAAATAAATGAATAAATAAATAAATTTACCTCCTACTTACAGGCCTTTGTTTTGAGTTGACAAAAGAGGGCAACAGGACAAAGCTGTAAGTGATAATGTGTCTGTCTGTCTGTATCTGTGTGGCCAGCCTTGTATATATGGATTTATGTTTGTGGTTTTGTGCTCTGTGTATGTGCCTACTGGGAATACAGGCTTGGCTTCACTGCTGGCTGGACTTGGGAGCATGCCTCACCTGTTTTGGGCTACTGGATTTAAAACCCCCTAGAAAGTACTTAGAGGCCTCCCAAAATTCTCTCTAAAAGACTACATAGTCCACACTAGTGATCTGTCTCAAATTACTCAGTGCATTTTACCTGCCATATCTTCAGTCTATTATTATCTATCTTAAAAGAGAAAACCCAAACTCACTCAGTATTTAAGGTAAGTTTTAACAGTGCTCAATGAACCAGGAAGTCATTCTTTTGCAAGTTCTGTTTCTCTTCATACATACCAGTAAAACGCTTGTCAGTTTTTTGTCAGAGCATGAAATTTTTGAATTGTATTTGGTCTTAAATCTACTACAATCCATCAGTCCTTTTCAGAAAAACTTATACTTTGCCAAGTGTTCTCGAGCTTGCATTTGCAATTAGTTTTACCAAAATTAAGGATATACGCTGGTCTAGAATAATATGCAGCCACATTTTTTCAGACTATTTCTCTCATTTTACAAGACTTACAACTACGGCCCACAATGTATTAATAACCTTCCCATTCTCAGAATTTATAACCTTACTCTCAGTTCCAGCACCCAGGACGTTAACGGCAGCACTGATCTCTACCCATCACAGATGTCTCAAGAACCTTATTTGATACAACCATCCACTTGTCAGCACAACTTTGTCAGGTACTCTGGACAGAAGTTTTAGTCGGGTTTGCCTTAAAGTAACTTTGTTTAGCTCACATATCTTTATCTTACTGATGGGATTGTCATGTCGTACAGTTAGAAAGCTCCATTGAAGACAAGTATTGAAGGCTTTTCCCCCCTTTATAATCCTCCACAATGCTTCATATCTTGCCATACAAGGAAACAACATCGGTTTGTTCTTGACAAGTCCATCTCCTTGTCATCCTGCGTACCTACACATTGTCTGCTCAATGTTGCTCTCCTGGAGTTTTTGCTAGGGAACTAATATTTTGGATTTGGGTTTTTTTTGTTGTTTTAGTTCTGGTTTTGGTTTTTTTCCTTTATAAAGACAGACTTCGTGCTTTTTTCCTTTCCAGCCTCTTTTTCTTCCACAAGGTCTTGAAGATCTGAGATAACATCAGCCAATGAAATAAATTACTTAGGATCCTGTTGACATGAAAAAAGTTAAATTTATTTGACTAGTCTTCAATGTTCTTTTCCTATGATAATATGAGATTTTAGATTATTATATTGGTATTTATTGGACTAGTCTCTGCTCACAGTTGGCTTTTCTTATGAAGACTGATAACACACAGGAAGGCAACACTCTAACTCTTCTGACGTTATCTGCTGACAATTTTTCCATGCCACAGAGTGATTTGAACACACTGAGAACTTCCGTTATTTTTATTCTTGCTAATGGTGCACTCACAGAAGGTTTAGTTTTTCCCCATGATGTCTTCTCGTAAATGAGCTCATTTTATCTCTGGGCCTTTCACATTTTACTCACTCTATATACAATTTATAAGGAGTCAGATTGCCAGAGTAGTCTCACAATACTTTTTCTCTAATAGTTGTGTTTCGTGAATCTTCTCACAAACCTAGATTGTGTCTTTGCTGTTCTTTCTGCCCGGCCTAGTAATGTAGCCACAGGTTCTTGGCTGAGCCTCCCTTAGTGTCATCATGCTACTATTAGGTTATTCATCCAGGAATGGAACAGTAGAACTAGTTGTGGAAATCTTCTTTTACTGGTGCTTTGGATTCCTATACTAGAAACTGAATATCAAGAGTGATATCACACAGAGTGACAGTAATTTTTTTGATTATGGTACTTTTCCTGAAAAGTAGTTAGAGCTCCTTGCAAAGAGTGACACATTTCAAGAGTATTAAATTTGCCCAGCAATGCTCGTGGACCGTGTAAGAGGTATGAGCCCATCACCAGGCAGGAACATACAAGTATCTCTTTTGCCTTTGTTTGCACTGGAATTAATTAAATTTGTGGAGTGGTTTGATGGAAAGAAAAGTCTCTTCAGAGCTGAGCTGACAGGAAGACGGGATGTGATTTGTCTAATCACCTCCCTGAAGAATGCATTTCACTGAGGAATGAATTAGTTATTAAGCATCGTCAGCAGAATATAGATGCTTTTATTATTTGGGAGACTTGACGCTCAAAACTCCAATCTTGAATCCTGATATGACCCTTCAAGTACTACCTGCCTCTGGCTTTGCCTTCAGTTACAGGGAAGGAAAACTGGTACCCGAGGGCTTATATTTTGGAAGGATCTTCCCAGGATATTACACTACTTGGAATGTAGCTCTTTTCAGTGTTCATAATTTGTACAGCAAATAGAATTGTAAAATATTAGGCCATGGCCAGAGATTTGAGGTGTTATAATGATAAAATAAAAACAGTGAAGCCAGCTGTCAGACAATCTGTAAGCTAGGCTTGGTAAGATACAACTAGCAATGAGATTTAAAAGTGTATAGGACATAAAACCAGCCAAATCAGGTCAGACCAAATAATCATCTAATGCAGATGCTTAGAGGATGGAAAGTATGCTGTGATATTTCCATAAAAAAACTCTTCCAAACTCCAGTAATTTGCAGCTCATGGACTCCCTGAGCCAGAGGTCATATCTTTGTGTTTATTAGTCCTTGGTGAATTATTATTACAATAATCTGAGATATTATTATTGTTCTACATTGTTGTACTATTATTAATACCAAATGTTCATTCTTCAGCAAAAGAGGCTCTATAAAACTATACAGTTGACTATGTATTATGAAAAATAATGTCCATATACTCATTTCCATCTTATTTCCTTTCTTAGCAGGACTTGGATTAAGTCCATTGTCCTATAGAGAATGGTGTTCAGAAAGAGAGAGTGACATGCTTCCGACTGACCTTTTCAGCGTTTCCTGTGGCACTCAGCAGAGTAGCACTCAATTTTGATTTTGTGATACTATTGTGCTAATAAATGATGGCCTACATCCCTTTCAGTCCATCAGGGACTCTTGCAAAAACCAATCACAAAAGTAGATCATAAAGCCACCTTTATTTTTTTCCTCACTGTAATCATTTGACAAAAAAAAAAAAAAAATTCAGATTGAATCAAAATTTTTCTCAGAAACTGTATTTAGTCTGGGGAGAACCTCATGCATTTTCACATCAAATTGATTCTCTCTCTAAGAAAAATGAAAAGACAATCATCGTTCATGCAAAAAAGTGTTTCAGCTCTGCTGTAATTGTCTCAGCTTATCTGGGAAGGGAAAGGATTTTTGCTTTCTCTCCTGTTGTTGTACAGGGCCTGGAGAACTTAGACCTTCATGTCCTTCCCCAGAACACACTGGAAGATTGGAAGGGATGAAATATCCCAAAACATACAATATATCACACGGGACCAGTATGTGCAATTAGCGTAGCAAAAGAATTAATTTGATTTTAACATAATTACTCACTATCAAATAGGTCTAAGAGGCCAATTAAAGATCTCCTGAATCCCACCAGAAATTGTGAATATTAAAAACCCCATTGTCGATTTGTCTTTGATACTGTCATGCAATTCCAGCTCATCCTGTCATGTTTACCTTCCTGACTCAGGCTCTTTTCATTTCATATCAATTAGTTTATAGGAAAGAAGGACTGGGTTTTAGTTTGATGTTTTGCTGTCGTTCTGATCTTTGGTTGTTTTCTGCTTTTAAAATGTTCTGGAGACACTGTGCTGCAGTAGCTGATCCCAAAGGAATGTATTCCTGATGCTGTTTTGAACAGCTGTAACGCTTCACAGCAAGTCATGCTGAGAGCCTGGCATTCATGCTTTACTGTCTCGCAAACTTTTGTTTCTTCTGCTTAATTCTTCCCCTTACCCTCAGCTTATGGCAGAATGGTTTGTTGTCATTTTCAGCAGCAAGCAGAGGAGTAAAAGAAGACTGGACGCAGAACACCGAAGAAAAACTGAAAGAGAAGGAATTAAATAAGACTCGGTGACAAGCAGTAAGTGAGTAACAGAGAGGAGTCAACCAAGAGGGAGCACTCAGCTTCAGAGACTTTATCTTGTCTCCTTAGACAAGGGGATGTCATTCCTCATTCATAGAAAGGGTTGAAGGTGTCCACCACACCACATGCCCTTGAGCCTTAAAATGTGGATGAGAAGGAACTAGAAGATGGAAAGAATGTGCATTTACTTCCACCATCCCACCAGCTTAGCACCATTCATTGTTTTGGGAACGTCCTCTGTCCTACACAGTGCTTCTACTTCACTTTGTCATTGTTAGGCTGAAGGCACTGCTCATCCTCCCACAGCCATCAGCTCATGTGGTCTGGGAGAGAGCTCATTGCCGAAGCGAAGTCCTAGGTGACTAAGAGCCTTTATGGGGTGTCCATGTTCTCTCGGTCCCAGCCGGCTCCAACGGCCCCGCGGCAGGACACAGCTGAGCCCCTCAGCCAAGCTGGGGGTGCTGGGGGAAAACAGGTTTCAGAAAGGGCAAAAGGCGGCACAGGCAGAGGAGGAGGAAGCCAAGGAGGGAGCAGCAGCAGAGGGAGCCCGAGGCTGCAGGAGGAGGGGGGCAGGAGGGGCTGCAGGCCTGGAGCAGGGATCCCTGCAGCCCTGGAGAGACCCCGCTGGAGCAGAAACCCATAGTGTGGAGGCTGCACTGCAGCCACTGCCCACCACCAACACCTGGGCACAGACACCCAGTTCAAGGTGTCAAAACATATAATTCACAGGTTTTGCAACGAGAGCAGCTGCAGTGGTCTCTGACCAATATTTCACTGGGAGAGCACAGAGCTAGGAAAAGGCAGAATCTGTATTTCACTCCTTACATCTGAACTGTTTCTAGTGTCTACCCAGTATTAACTACATCAGCTGTCAAAGCAACCCAAAGTCAAAAGGAAGGCTTTATTTAGCAAAACGCATTAACCACTCAGCTGCAACGTCACCTACACCCAGACTACTGATAGACAAACATATTCTAGTCTAGATATGCTTTATATTGATTTGTATTGCAAATTTTACCTTATATTTCTAAAACTTGTTTCACCACACTGCTTCTGTGGGGATAAGCCATGACTGACAGAGTTAAACCAGCATAGCTTTTGTATGAAAACATACTCCAAGTTAACGACTTTCTTTTTTCAAAGCCTGCAAATGCAAACTGCCACGCACTGTCAGCTGTCAGTCAAAACTGTGAGATGTCAAGATAAAGAATGTAAAGACCCGATTTTTGTACATAAAAGGTACAGGAGTGGTAGCCAGTGAAAGAGGAATAACAGAAGCTGAACTATATCTTGTGGATCACCATTGACTGTTATATTTATCTTAAGAATTAGGCTGGATTTCCACTGTCACAGATTTGTCTGGGTGTTCAGAGGTGCATTTCCTGATGAGCAGAATTGTGTGGTGGCAGCAGCTTCCAAAAAATGTTTCATCTGTAGGGGTGTCATTGTGCAATAACCAGAGCATGGTACAGACACCCCACTGGTTCAAAGCACTGTTGGTTTGCGTAGCTGCATCCTCCTCTCAAAGCTCTTTGTCAGTCCCTCACACTCTTAAAGTATTCCCTTAAGTGTTGACATTATCGTAGCTATGGGCTTTTGAAGAACAGAGAATTCACTCTTGGTTGGAGCTGCAATTTGGGCTGACCTCCTCTCCTCCCTCCTCAGGCAATTCACTCTCCACTACCTGTACTTCAGGAGAACACCCAGTTAATTATTCATGGAGAGCTGAGGCCTTTAAACTCCATTCATTTCTTGTGTCTGGCTCTTGATTGCATCTGGTAAATTAATTCCTGTTTGATGGCATTAAGTATTTTGAATAATTAATATGGTAGTTTATCCCAGGATGAGGAGTAAATGTTACCTTCTGCTGGGAGGAGTGCTGGGAGGGGAATACTCTTTAGGGCCCTTTTCCCAATTCCTTTAATGTCAACATGGTACTTAACATAAGTGCCTGTCTGGCAGCTATTGCTTCCATGAGACTCCAGCGCAAGCACAACTGGGAGAACAAGCACTACATGCACAAGCATTCATTCTTACAATATGCTTTTAATTGACTGAAAAACAATCAAAATGCCTAAGTGACATCAAATATGGGGTAAAACAAATCTCTGATCAATCATAATCTTCTCAAATTGATGATAATTTTTATTGTGAGTTCTTCAGGAGTAGAACTGAATCCCAGGATCCAAACTCTGCTAATAACACTATTTTGCAGTACACTCTTGGAAAATTAATCCATTTTGAATTTAATACACCTAATAATGACTTCTGAACCTTCCTGTCCAACCCAGAGGAAAGTAATCCCTTCCCTAATGGATATCAGCATTGTGTCATATTTATCTTTTCTCATTATTTCCAGTATAATGCATCTAATAATCAGAACCATTAATTACTTATGCTTTTACTTTTCTCTATCCCATTAACTTCTTTCTATATTGCTATTTATATCCTTTAGGTACTCACACCATAATCCCCAGACCCTGAAGTCATCAGTAAACTGAACTGTTACACAACCAACAAACACCTTGAGTCAAAATGATGCTTTCTTTAGTATGCCTCTGATGTGAGACTGTTTTTTTGCCTTGTAAGGTCATGACAATATTAAGCATTCAGACACTGGAATAAAAATTTTAAGAGCAAAGAGGAACTGCTAAATCACTTCTCATTAGAAAATTATGTTAAAGAATCAGGATACTTCCTAAACAACAGACTGAAATAACCAGTGATAGTTATACACAAGACAAAGCTTAACTATTCAGAGTGTTTTCCATTGTTTCATTACTTCCCTTTGTGGGTTTGGCTTCTGCTAGTTTTTGTTTTGTTTTGTTTTGTTTTTTTTTTCCTAAGCTGATCTCATCTTCTCTTCGCTTATTTTTTTACAGTCATTTAAGTCTATTTCTGATCTGTTTTATTCAGGACTGTGTATAATTGAGGGCAGAAATAGAACTGAAGAGGTCATTTATTCTTGAAAAATTATAGAGATGGGGGTGATTTAACCTTCCCTACTTACTGAACAGGTTCTTCCAGATAGGGTATGAGACAGATGATTTCTGAAAATACACAGCAATACTTCAACACCAGCTATAAACCTTTGATGCCTGCCAATGCCTATAGAGCAGTTTCATGCGCACAGCATGTCTACAGTACACCTAGATCTAGAGTACAAGCTTCAGCTCAATGCTTGTCTTATTGACCTGCAGCTAGCTACCTAGGGCTCAAAAATCGTGTGACTGAGGATTACAGTAATAATTCTAGTTAATATTTCTTTTGTCTTTGCTGGATTTTTAAAACCTTGCTATCTTCCAGCTCATGCAAACCTCCATTCTGTCACTACTGTTATCGTCTCCAGGAGCAGAGGGGTTCAATCAATGACAAAAAAAAATATCAGGCTTGGGCAGATCTGAAGGCATCTGTGTCTCCAGATATCTTCCTTTACTCTAGGATGTCCATTTCTTTCCTGGGATGCCCATTTTTAGCTTCAGAGGTGGATTCTTCTGTATAAACAGTTGATCTATGAGGATACAGTAATTTATTGTCTAAAATATCCTGGGCCTCCTATTAGAAGATACAAATTCTGAAAGACAGTTGTTTGGCTGTTTGCCCACAATTCAAAGCATTTAATATCTAGTGGTGTCTTAAATAATTCATTAGTGCTCAATATGCCTAACACCTCTGTCGAGAGTGCCAATAAATGAGGTTAAATGGGATTCCTACTGGTTTCTTGTACTTTTGTTGGTTTAAACTCTGATAAATATATGTTTTACCTGACATGAAAATAGTATTAGCGAACAAATACCTTTTACTCAGTGAAATGAGTGAGAGGCATTTTCCTCTCTTTGTAACAGCAAAGTTAGTCTTTCTTCTTTAACCTTATGTGTTTCTTTGAATTACAGCTGGTGAATTTGTATGAGGAACTATTCCTTAAGGACCAGGCTCTGAGGATCAACTCAACGGCTTAAAAATTCAGCTTTGAAGACAGCTTTCGCTCTGTGTGCATATTTGTGTGTTGCTAAGTAGTAAAACAAATGTCTTAAATTATAAGAAAAAATAGAAAAAATGCATTTCAAAGAAATATGAATAAACACATGCCTACCTTCAATTTAAGAGCATCTGTCCCACTGGGTACTTAGGGTACACCTAAATGAATATCCAAACATTGACCATGTATCTTGCACATATTTCAGCCTGTCATTTGTAGCTGTCCAGAAGGAGCTTAACAACTTTGCAGATGATGAGACTGTGAAATGTTTCTTGTCTCTTAACCTTTGCCCACTCTAGGTATCCTTAGAGCTTTCCTGATACACAACATGATTCTCACACAGAAAATTTATTAGGCCAGGATCTCCTTTCTGATTTCCCACATGTTGGTAGTAATTAAATCTGACTCCAGAAGGAAAGACAAGATATCCTTGGAAAGGTTCATTAGGAAGACTGAGAAGCACAGTTTACAGGATGATAAAGAGTAATATATACAGGAAAGAGCTCTGTAGGTTTTCTGATCCAAACTCTTACTGAAAGCAGGGATAAATCACACAGTCTGCCCACCTCTTCCTATAGCTTGGCAACTCAATATCTAAGCTGGGGTGCATCTCTTACACGTGAAGCTACCACCAATGCCACATTGAGGCACCAGGCACTCACTCTCTGCAGTGTAAGACTTGGGCCACTGCATCCTCCTTACAGAGCTCCAGCTGAAGCCAGAGCTTGCCAAGAGGAAGAAGCCGGAGCAGTTGTTCCATCTAGTGCTAGAGACCATGTCTATGTATACTCCCTTGAGTCCCACAATGTTTAAATAAGCAATTCCAGGTCCACCACAAAGCTGAATTCCAAAATCCCTGTTAACCAATCCTGAGAACTATGCTTCTGCTTAGTGGTTATATATGTGCTTCCCGGTAACTTGGATAAGTGCCCTGATACTATCTAACTAGGAATTATCTCAAGTTAAAAAGGGTGGCCATGCCTTAATCAGAAAACAGCTTGCATGATTTGTTAGTAACACAGAACTCTAAGCAACACTCTCAGTCGTAATTTAACCTTGTCTGCCAGAAGCCAACAATTGCTGGGTTACTTGCATAAGTTCTTAGCTGACCTTGTTCATCGTACTCTGTCTTATAACATGCAGAACCCAATCTACTAGAGCAGCTCCTGTACTATAAGCTATTGAAAGACAACTTTCAAGTTGAACCATAAATATCAAGGTAAGTATGCCCTTGGTGCGTTTTTGTATTATGTATTTTGAGGTTGACTCCGTTCCTACTAAATATGTACAACACTTAAATTAATCTCCTTCCAAAGAGAACCCAATATAATTGCCCACAAACAAGTACCTCATGCTGTCTGAGATGCATTAAGGTATCAGAAACAAGACTGACATTTAATAAAACAGGACTTAAAGAAACCTGGACACTTGTGAAGCAAGAACGGGGAACGAGGTAGAAATCCTAGAATTAGGTTTCTTATGGCCCTGAATATCACTCCATTCAAAATGGCAATATTACTCCTTATTTTTTTCCTTATTGTCCAGTCCAGTAGAGAGACTCTAAGTTACAGAAATTTGTCTGTTAGGAACTCCGTTATAGGTTGTTCTGGGAAAGCAAAGTTAATTTACATTGTGAAAACGCTGCTTCTACAGACAAGCTGTCTAGTTTCAGTACATAGTGCATAACTGAATTATAAGTGTTTAGGTATGTGTTTGTGGCAAGTTAGGGTATCTGTCTATACATAATTAAGGGAGTGTAATATATACAAGAAAGCTCTGTGTCATAGAAATATGGGTACCTCCGTAGCACATTTCTGAGTATTGTATCCATTGTACATATATAAATAGTATCTATGCTTCTTGTCCATAATGTGTGAGTTACAAAAGAGAGTTGTAGAGTTTTGATAATGCCACAATCAAGCAAAAATATGCTATGCTTCTGAGACAGCTGAAGCATAAGAAAAAGAGTTTAGGCAAGTTTCTTATGGATATATTTAAAGTGGAAGAATTTTTGAGAAGATAACCAAAATCTTGGATGTTAGCTTGTGTCATCATGTGAAGAAAACATTAGCAAACATACATATTTTTTTCCTAATGTGATTATCGTCCAAATAGAGAAGCCAAAAAGTGAGACATGCTGTGACTACACAACGCCTCGTAGCATTCTTGAATTAACCGTACAATATGTCATACCAGCTCTATAGTAAAACAGGGAAAATACTTATAGTCCTCTGAGACCTAAATGAATTCTACATTCAAGAACCAGTATGTGGAGAAGAGACAAGCATTCACCTATTGATACATTTCAAAATAGGAAAAAAAATTCTTAATTTTCCTGCAGTAATAACATTAGTTATAATGCAAAAAATCCAATAATTGAGTCATTTTTTTTGTCATAAACAAGGCTTTTCTTATCCGAACAATAGTTCTGTTTGCTGGAGCTTGACTGCAGTACTTCCAGTAAAAGTTGCTAAGAGGAGGGGTTGGATAAAAGAAATCATTTCACCCCCATTTTACAGATAATAAAACTGAAGATATGAGGCACTGAGTCATTTATACACAACAACATAGGAAATTTAAGATGAGATTGAACTAAAGTCTATCGAATTCCCATTCACAGCTTCAGTGGTTAGAAGATAAATAAATAAGCCAAAAATAAATAAATATAATCAGTTTCCAGAAGTAATTTTGTTGAAATTTGTTTAACATTGAGACTAACAAAGTTATTTTGTTTTTAAATGTTATTAAGAATATGATTGAAATCTCAGTAGTATTCACTTTAGTATTTTAAACATCACTTTATAGGAATATTTTTAAAATACATAATTCCTTCAACTAGTACGTAACCATGCAGCATTTCCATATCTTGTAAAAAGTAATTTTACTTAAAAATATGTGTTTGCCAATAGCATTTAAATTAGATGTAAACCAGTATTATCCATTCCAAATAAAGTGAAATCTTCAGTTCTTTTTGCTACTCTGCTAGAATAAATAGGCTAATTTATACCCCTTGAAAAAGCAATTTTTTAGCAAAATGCTGATCCTAACACTGTATTTGCAGAAGCTCAACTGTTTATCTGCTTCGCCCACAGACACCATACGGGGCATACGTAGGACACATTGAGTGGCTGGAATTAGCAGAGCCATTTCTGAACTGCATATAAATGTATCTTTTGCACACAATTCTCTATGATAATAGCTAAATTAGAGAAGGTGATAGCACCATCATTTTTTTTTTTCAAGTTGGTGTTCATGGAACTTATTACTTTGTCCAGTTCTTGTACTCCTCAGAGCACAAATGAAATTGGAACCAAGCTGTCTTAAAACATATTAGAAATAAATGGTCAAAACTCTAAAATTCAGTGTGTGTTAGATTTATGTGAAGTTTGTTTTTTTTTTTTTTTTTTTTGTTTTTTGTTTTTTTTTGAGAACTGGAAGGGCTATTTTGCTCACGTCCACTGTAGTTTAAACCCTGATTAAGCACTTCCTTAACCCTATGGATGTCAGTGGATCTAAACGCTTGCTGAACTGTTACCACATAAGCTCTTCCTTAACCTCAAATACACTGATGTGGCTTGCTGCATGCTAAAATGTGATTGTTTCTTTGCTTTACAACAATGGAGTCTAAATGCAACAAGAACCTGGCCCAAGGAGACCAAACAGACTCAGTGCAGGGAAACAGGCAGGATAAAAGCTTGACATGCCAGCTCAAAGAACATCTGTTACTGCATTTCAAGGAGAATTGAGCAATTTTAAAGGCGATGAAACCCTTTGTCAGCTTCTTGCTTAGTCCGTAATTGATCTGTAAAGGCTTTTTCAAAGTGTCATCACAGGAAAGAGACAAATGGGTTCAGAATTTTTGTGGTGCTCTGGGTTCTCTTGTTGAAATTCAGATGAGCTTTTTTTTCAGAAATAGAAACAGCTGCACTCCAGGATTCGGCACTTTTCAGAACAGGATGAAAATATGGCAGCAGCAATGCCTCTCCCTCTTCATCCCACATCTTAGGTCATGACCAAAAAGTTCAAAGGGAGTCTAAAGCATCAGATACAATAGTCAAAAGCTCCTCAGTATCTCCAGGGACCAGATGTACAAGAGGAGCAAGCGTAGGCTGTGATTATTGTCTCCAAAAGTTTATGCCATTTTTACTTTCTGTCAGCAGCTCAGTTCCTTGTGGGAGTGAATGAGTGTCAATACTTACAGAAATCAATTATAATTGCTTCTCTTCCTGAGTCCTGAGGAAACCAAGCTGCTGCTGAGAACAATGCTGCACAGACACAGATGAACCCAAAGAGGTTTGTACTTCCAAAATTTTGAGAAACATTGGTGTAGTGTTAATCACTGCCATTTGCTAGCAGAAACAATCATCTGAGTGCAATCATTTCTTGATTGCTAAAGACATTTTCCTTTGCCTAGAGTACTAAGGTTTGATTTTTTTTCAGCATAAATGTCTGTTACAGCTGCCAGTGAGAACCACAACCGACAGCAGAAGCAGACAGATATTTGTGATATTTTGGTATTCCTGTTTACAAACATAAGCTCACTAAGTCAGTAAAAAATACATATATCACTGAACACAGTCATATATATTTATGTGAGTATTTCACATACATATATATAGTCATATTTATGAATATTTCTCCTCTGCTGGGACCTATAGTACCATGAGAAGAGTAGCTACCACTCGCAAAAGACCTGTCTTCATCTCACCCTATGAATGCACCATTATAGTTTCCAACTTTAACAGCTCTATGCAGCAGAGGTTGGGCTGCAAATGAGATAAGCATCATCTGAAATGAGACTTCTTTCTGCTCTATTTCACTCAGCTGTGACTGCTAAAACAGTTCTGCACTATGGGCAAGTAATGTCTTTACGGGATGTTTTATCGTGAATCGCCACCAGGCAACAATTAATCTTAAATCATACTTTTATCAAGTGTTTATGTTTTTATTCCCCTCAGGCCTTTGTGATATGAATACCATGCCTTTCACAAACAATGAAAAACAGCATTGTCTCCATTGCTGAAAATCAAAGAAGAGACTTAGTAGGAATTCAAAGAGATATCTGACACTCGATCTAGGAATAAGAATGAAAATGTCCAGCAAAAAGACTTTATGTTGCCAAGCCCATGTAGATGTCTCTGTGACAAAGAAGAGCAGAGCAAATATGTTCTGAACATGGTCAAACAGATGCATAAGGCTGAACTATTTGTAAAATTACCACTCCACAGCCAGACAATACCCATCAGCTGCACATAACTCACTAAGTGTGTGCTTCAGTGTATGCCAACTAGAAAAAAATGTTTGCTTCCCTGAGCACTCTAGTGATCTGCTTTAGACTTTAAAGAACTAGAGAAACACATATGAAATTATTGCATCTCTGACACTCATCTCAGCTGCAGGAAGTCATCACTAGCACCTGAGAGTCAATAAATTACAACTGGGGGATTGATTGCTTCTACCTCTTACCAGTATTTTTATCTCCATTATAAGAAATTAACTTCCTACAGAGACAGTAAATACAAGAACATGAAGCTTGAGCTGACTCTTGATGAGTACCCCAAATGACCTACAAAATTAGGTCTTTTCCCACCCTCTTTATCTGAGATGCAAAGCCAGTAACTGGGGTAATAAGTGAAATTAATTTATTCCTCACATGAGATTTCGGTCATATTAGTCAAACGAGAGTGTAGTTCAGGAAGGTTTATTTTCCTTACCAGAAGTTTAACCTAGTGTATATCCTGGAGAGCGTACAATTTATAAAGAAATAAATTACATTTATCTGTTGCGCTATTGGTTAAAGAAAATAATCACCCCACAATGCATCGACTCATCTCTCAAATTAAAAATGAAAGGGACTATAACACAGAATCAGAGAATGAATATAACTGAATATCAATAAACCAATGGTGATGGGTACAAGTCTCTGTGGGAACTTATGAGCTAATAACAACAAATAAAGAAGCAGGATTGGAGGCTGGATGGGTGATGAGACACGGATATACAAACACTGACAATGCCATCGGCATGAATAAAGGAGGTATGAACAGAATATTAGAATTCTTTACCTTTTTTTTCCTCTTTCATTTATCTTTTGGAAAGAAGACTTGGAATATCATAAGTATCTGTTTGTATGTCTCTCCCAAAAACTTTTTAACCATTAATCATTAAAAAAAAACACAACCCAAATTGGGAGACACTCAGAGTAACTTAAATTCTGTCACCAAAAGAGTTATTCAAAAAGTAGTTGAAAGAACTGAGAACTTAATTGTGCCCCTCAGAGGGAAAAATCATAATGTGAACGCGTAACTTCTAAGACATCAGAGAACTCATATAAGGATTTTTGTATGTCGTTATGTTATTATTTTTATTATAAATACTTATTATTCATATATAAACACAGATAAAAAGAAAGAAAAGTTAAGATGGATTTATGCACAGTTGATGTTCATGTTTGCTAAAAGCTTGTCTTACAACTCAGTTTTTCTCTGAGACCAAGATGAGTCAGTCTTGACACACAAGCCCTTAGGAAAGCAAGCCTCACTAGCTCCAGTGTTTACAGAATAATTTGCACACCTGATTTGGTCTTATCAACAAGACTTTACAAGAAGTGTCTCTTCCTGGCTCTTTCTTTCAAAGATCACTTCACTCTTCCTGGACGTCTCTCCTCTTCTGAGCATTCTTGATTTATCAAAGACAACTTCACTTCCTAACACTTTCAATTTGTTCTTCTTTTTCTCAGGGATGAGTCCTAAAATCCTCGTCTCAAAGACTTTTTCTGCATCTTCCCTTCCATTTCAATTCTAACTAAGGAAATTACTTCTGAAAAAAGAAATTATAAATAAATAAATTCATATATTTTAAAATTGATTAGTGCTTTAAATTCAGTATGCAACAAATGGAAGATGGATGGCATTCCAGATCACATCCATTATATTTTCATTACAATGACAATATATATGAAGCTCTGGCAATTCTGGATTGAAGTTCATATATTAATCAAATACTGTGTTCATTGTTTCTCTGGTGCTTTTTAATTAAAACAGTTGCAGTTCAGCTGTAGCCCTGTAAATTATTCCTAAACTGGCTCATTTTCAAATACAAACGCTATCTAGCCCTGAAATAGTTCTGTATTTCCAGGCATCTGGAGATTTCAAAGCATAGAAAGAGTCAGACTGTGACAGAGAATGATGTCTAGTGTGTCTGATAGTGATCATGTGTTGCTTACTGTAATTTCTCTAATGTATGTCTAAGCACTCTCTTACAATTATCTCTCTCTTTTATAAATTAGTTGCCACAAGTGAACAGGTTTTACAGAAGAACTGGTGAACACTTTTACAAGAGAGGAACCAAGGCACAGCAGAAACAACTTGCACAAGAATCAAGACAAGAAATACCTCTGGGATTGAATCTAACTCTCCACATGTATCGAACTAGTCCTTCAAAGAGTGGGGAAACTTTTCCCCAAAGTCTAACAAAGCATTCAGGAAACCACTTAGATCAAATAATACTATAATTTTAATATACTTTACTGAAAAACTCTCAATTTTTAAAGCAATATTTATCAACTCAAGTTTGCTACACTAAAAGATACCTGCACCGGTTCAGGCCAGCACTCTGTCTCCTTGAGTAACCTGTCTTCAGGTTTGGAAATAGGTGGACAAGCAGAAGAGTAAGAACAAGGCAAGAATATCCTACAGTACTAGAATAATTCAGTTTGGAGAAGACCTCTGGAAGTCTCTGGTACAAAATACTACACAAAGGAGGCCCAGCTTCTGAGCTAGATCAAGATTTCTATCCAAGAATGGAGGTTGCACAGAATCTCCCAAAGATTTCTTCTAGTACTTTATTCCAACTTCTTTATCCTTATACCCAACTTCTTTATTCTTACTCCCAATAGAAATATTTTTTGCTGTGCAGTATGTGTGTTGCCTCTTGTTCTTCCACTGTGGACCTCTGAGAAGAACTGGGTTCTGTCACTGGATGGGAGGCTGAGTGAGTGACTGTATGGGGCTTATACTTCCCAGGGTTAAACCACAACAGTATTAACCTTTGATTAAAACACATAGTGACACAAGGACTAAGCATCCTCTGAGAGGCCGCAGACCACTCTCAATAACAATACTGGTCTGCATGTTTCCTCAGGGTTTGTTGAAAAGAGACAGTAACTTTTCAGCAGACTTCTCAAATGCCTCTCTTAAAACTTTCTAATGAAAATTTTTAGGACTTGTCAGTGTTTACAGTAGCCACTGAGCATCCACTCCAGCCACTGCTGGAGTAGAATAGAGTGTCCTTTGTCATCCTGAACTGCTATCTATATCATTTAGTTATTTTCCAAATATTTCTATCTTTCTTTTTTTTTTACCGTTGATTCTACCATTTTTGTTCGTAAAGGATCCATTAACACAGCTTAAATTTATTTTGGTTTCAAGTATATGTAAGAAGAATGGCTCATACCCAACCTATAGTTCTTCTTATCAAATGCTTTCCAATGTATTTTTTTTACCTTATCCTTTTTCCATTTTCTACCTTCTGCATTATATTAATTGTTATATCTTTTTCTTCCTTCCATTTTTATAGACATAAATTTTTATGTCTATCTACAAATGTTCATCCTTGTATAGTTTACTTTTATTTTCCTGCCAACACAGGCTGACTAATACTCGGTGTGGCCTTTTTTGAACTGTAATTTCCTTAGCATCTAGTAAAATGCACTTATAGTTTTTAATTTTTCATTTTATCTGTGTATTGCTTTTTATATTTCTAAAGTGGATTGAAGCAAAGTAGACAGTGATTGCCTCCTTCTGTCCAATAGGTCATATCATAGGTCTAGAATAAATGCAGACACTTTGACCTCCAATAACACATTTTTCCTACTCCTATATATCGAAATCGTTTTGTGACAACCAGCTGCCTCTTTGTCATTGGTTGAAATATCTCTGAAATACTCCAGTTCACACCTACACATGGAGCTGTTCCTGGGACACAAAATAAAATTGGATGATGATCTACCTTCCAAAAGAGTAAATAATTAACTCAATATCCTAGTGACTTTGTAGGCAGACTTCTGTTTGTAGCTCCCAATTGCAGGTGTTCAGTGGAAAAAGTTTCAGACCAGTTTTTTCAGCATTATTTGTGTCTGTGATGCAAGAGCTCATAAATGCAGGAGACAGAAAAAAACCTTCCTTTTTCCTTCAGGTTTTGACTTGTTTCTACCCATTAATATGGCAGTGTCTGCTAATAATACGAAAAAGAACAAAAAAGTAAGGTTGTCTATTTTATTTATTGTTTCAAAAGGAGATAAATCATGAGCACTTTTAATTTAATGCAAAAAAGTGATGTAAGAAATTTTGTTAGACTTGCCGTTTAACACAGAATTCTAATTGTTGCCCTTTTCAAGAAACAGCGACTACTTCCATTTGGTGACGCATGAATCAAAGGAATTGCAGAAAAGGCTTCTCAAATCCTTTGGAAGCACCACAAAAACATCACCTAGTCTGTATATCTACTACTGCAACTTTATTTGGAAAAACAGTGATAATAATTTTGGGTAATTGTTTAAGGCACAACCATGTTGCTCCAAAATTTTGTTACAGCCACTTATTTTACTCTAAAGAGCTCTCTGGCTTTTGGTGAAGCCCCTGTCTGATGGGCAGGGGATACAGAGCCCATCAGTCAGTGGAAAGTTCCCTACTGAATGGACAGAGACCGTAAATCATTAAAGCTCAAACATATCCATGTCTTCTCTTGTTGAATTAAATGCTCTTAACCACTAAGAAGAAAATGTAACAAATTCTTAAATTTATAATAATTAAATAATTCTGTATGCAGATAACATTCCTCCAATGAGTGGAAACGCAGCTTTCCAAAATTTATATCGACAGGACCATAGTATTTTAAATATTTCAATCTCTGTCTCCCATGATGCTAAAAACACTAGCTGTTGTGTATTCCTTAGCTCCTAATTCACTGTGATGTGTTTTTTTGACCTGTGCGGTGGACGAAATCAGACTTGTAACAATTGTCCTTACTCCTGAAATTGAAATGTTGCCCTATAGGCTCCTGAATGTACCAAAATATTTAGGACATGGAGAGTTGGATGGATGGAGAGTTACAGGCAGAATTCCCAAAAATACACCTCTGCTTTACACCCCCTTTTGTCATGAAACCTAAGGACTGAGTGTTTCCAGAAGGTTTTTGAAGCAGCCACCAGTATTGCACCAGTTTGCAGCATCCTACTGACCTCTTTGGTGTCTCTCTGGGTAGCTGCTGAGACCATTCCCTGTATCTGAAATGCTTCAGCATTTAAAGAACTACCCAGTCAATGTTTCTGCAAGTAGGCAGATATTATAAAAAAATTGCAGGCAAATGTGCTAGTTCTTACCTCCTACAGGTCTAGGCTCAGCACAACACAAGTGCAGTTCAATCTCTGACAGATGAGGTACTCTTCAGAAATTATTTTGAAATTGTGCTCTCCTCCTTGCTTTGCCTATCAGGACATTTTCCACCTTCTCTTGAAAAACTTCTCCAGTCTTTCTGTCTCCATTCTCTACAGCCCTGGGAGCTCCCTGCCTTATTCGTTCCCAGTTAACAGAAAACTGCAAATGGCTAATGAATGTCCATATAAAATACACTGATTTCCTTCAACCTTTCCTCAACTTAGTGAGTTCACTCCCTGGGTAGGGAGACTGAACCAAGTATATCTGCAAGGAAATATTTTTCCACCTTCTTTATAAAGAAAGTATATATATATATATATAGATACACACATATGTGGCTATGTTGTCTGTCAGTCCGTGCTAATGATGTTTTGCTCTGCTCTACAATTTCAACTAAATTCAGCAGAAAGGTACAGCTCATGAAGGTAACAAATACCAAAAAAAACCCCCCAAAAACCAAAAAAAACCTGGATTATTGAACTCAATGAGGGACCCAAATTAAGGTCCTCAGTATCCTGTGAGATCAATTGTCTCAAAAGACACTGGAGAATCCATGAGGCAGAGCTGGAAGCAATCAGACCTCACAATTCCCCTAAATATATAACTCAATTTTAAATTTCATTAGAGTGAATCCTTTTAAGACGAAAGACTAGTTATGCATGAGTTTGTTTAGGCCAACATTATATTTATTTTGGGTCTTACTCCCTGATGTATTAAAGTGGTTCTTTGCCGAACAGACTTAATAACAATTTGTATTCTGATATTTATTGGGAAGTTATTTGCACTGATAACTACTTTTTTCTTCTCAGTCACAACCATGTGAGAGGGGTGAGGCACTGGCACAGTTTAGGTTGCCCAGAGAAGCTGTGGGTGCCCCATCCCTGGAGGGGTTCAAGGCCAGGCTGGATGAGGCTTTGAGCAACCTGGGCTAGTGGAAGGTGTCCCTGCCCATGGCAAGGGGGCAGGAACTAGGTGATCTTGAAGGTCCCTTCCAACCCAAACCATTTCAGGATTCTATGATTCTATGATCTTGTTTCCAGATAGAAATGAATTGCACCTAGTATTCCAATTTGGGATGGTAAGTGCTTAAGGTTCTCATGAAATTTCTCCCATGCTTTCCTCGATATTTCTGCAGAGGAAGTATCGTTAATCTTATGGCAGCCTTGTCTGTCTTTACAAAATATTTACAAAATATTTATCTATATGGAAGTATGTTTGTCTCAATAAGCTCTTTGTTTCTATCTATGTGTATGTAGTGCAGTGAATTGAATTGATTTTTTTTTTTTTTTTTTTTTGTCTCGTGTGGGGAATGGTCAAATTATGGTCCAGAAATCTTCAAGATTGCTATATGTGACCTTTGAGGATGCCACTGGTCACTGTGCTCTGCACAGATTTGGCCCCCAAATATCTGTAAAAGCAAATCCCCAATAGCATAAATAAATAATCATCTCTAGTGCAAATTATTTAAACTGCACACATAGAGACCAAATGCTTAAAAGGACAAACACACCCCCCCACACACACATTTCCTTCAGTGATACAAAGCTGCATCACTGAAAAGCATTACAGAAAAGAGATTCAGAACCAGGAGCTCTTCAACACTTTTATGTATTTATTTGTTTTATTTGAGGAGTAGGATTATCATACATATGAAATTTACGGTGAGGCAGTACAATTCTGCAAAGAGAAAGAAGATATTTCATTTAATTTTCCTAGTAATAAAATCAGTGATTTAAAGGTTGCTGTATCTTCTTTCAAATATTGGATTCCTCATCTCAGTTCCTCCAGAGACCATAGAGACATGTGTTTGTGAAGGAAAACAGATATATTGGAGAAGTAACAGTATCCCATGAACAAGCAATAAACCAAAAAGTAATTATTGATCAAAATATTTTTCTTCACAGCACTAATTTGAGAGGATCTGTGAGTTTGATTTTGACATATAGAATATATAGGGAAAAAAATAATGTCCATAAACACAGCAAAAGAGGCAGTGAACCAGAACATCCTCCCCCATATCTCTCCAAATTGGCTTGTAGCTCATACTTAGAGGCTAAAAAACCACCATTACAATATTGATTGTACTTTGTCGTTCTGCTTTAATGATTAAATACATCAGCCACACCATCAAAGCATTAAATCCTGATTGATCATTCTCAGATCCCCTGGAGTACTATACAGATCATTTATGTAAGGAGTAGGTAGAAAGACCAGTACAGGATTTATTCTCAGGTCAGCTGGAAATTGTCCTTTGACTTTACTTGGGCTTCAGTTACTTTTGCTTCAGTTTCTCCCAATTCCTTACACTTTTTATACCCAACAGCAAATAAACTAGCTTGGGGCCAGAATCTGCAATTTGGGAATTGTGAATGTATTTAAGGCTGAGGTGTTGTGCTGGTGTGGTGGGTTTACCTTGGCCAGCTGCAAGCTGCCCACCCAACTGTTCACTCACTCCACATCCTCAATAGGTCAGGAAAGAAATGGGTCAGGTGAGAAAGCTCATAGAAAAAGACAGGGAGATCAATTACTAATTATCAACCCAGGCAAAATATATTAGAATTTAATTTATTGACAGTTCAAGTAGTTTTGGATACTGAGGAATGAAGACAGCCACATGTGTGAGGGCTCAGCATGCTGGTTCTTGTAGACACTAACTTGGATAGATGCCCCATCCCTGGAGTTGTTCAAGGCCAGGCTGGATGAGGCTTTGAGCAACCTGGGCTAGTGGAAGGTGTCCCTGCCCATGGCAGGGGGATTTGGAAGTAGCTGATTTTTAAGGTCCCTTCCAACGCAAACCATTCTATGTTTACATGATTCTAATTTGGGTACTCTGTTCATATGGAGAAAATATGTGTGGAAATCAGTGGGCTGGAGCAAACCTCTCCATGTCTGGACTTAATTCACAATCGGCAGCACTGCTCTAATCCCCATGGGATTTTAAGTCTTTGGGATAAGTTGACCTCCTGCCTGGGCATTGGTCATAGAGATTTGTTGACACAAACTCTGGTGTTCTTTACGTCAGGTTGCTGTTTCTTTCTTCCCTTGACATTTAGCCTGTCAGTCCCAGCTCCTGTATGTCTATTTATTCTCAAATCATTCAGATTTTTATCAAAGGGGTAACCTCCCAGTGCCTAAGGAAATCTATTTTGATTCAGAGCTAGGTAACACTAAAAATCAACTATTAATATTACTTCTCTTGCAGTTTTTGTTTTAAAATTTTGAAATATTTTGGACTGGAAACAAAAAAGCAGAAGAGAACATTTGGTTATCATCTAAAATGACAATATTAAAAAATGTCCCTCAAATAGAAAAGTAGAAGATACAAGAAAAATTCATACAAACATTTGCAAAAAGGTCTGAACTGGCTTTTTCTGTGCTCCAGGCCACCAAGATATAACCAAGCTCCAAGCTGTTAAACATGATTGTCATGGGACAGTACTCAAACTTGTAAACCCAGACTCTCAATAGGATTTAAAACCTCCAGTCATTGTTTCAGTAATGAAGATATAGGCTCAGTACCTGATTGAGGTCCAGTCAGCTATGATCACAGGAAGCTTGAAGTTCAGGATCTGCTGAAAGAAATCTTGTAAATACCCTGTAACACAAACAGCAAAAAAATTACACTGACATGTAGAAATTTTTCAGAAAAAAAAAAAAGTGTTTCATTAGGAATTTCTTGCTGGTCTCACTGTCTTTAAACATCACTTCTTAACCCCTACTTGAAAAAGAATTAAAGAATAAAATGGAAAACAGAACTGTCAGCGCAGGATTAAATTGAAACAAGGAGGGAGAAATGTTTGTCTCTAGGATAGTCAGAGAACCAACATCCACAGTTCATATTTCTGCCTCTGAGCAAAGTCTTTGTCTGGGGGGATAGTCTTTGTTTTGGATGAAATTAGAACAATCCAAGCTGTAAAAGACAGTAAACCAGGAGGAAATTTCAGGCAGATTCTCCAGTTGAGTGAGATTGTAACAAATATGGAGCCACTAAGGATTTCTTGGTTGTCATTATTCCACACAGTCTTTGGTTTCACAAAGATTCATGCAATGCTCTGTCTGGCAGAGTTCAAATTTTCTTCTCCTTTGCTCTTTTGCTATGTGTTTTTTAAAAAGGAATAAAGAACCTGAGGGTTATTCTAGGCTTGCTGTCTGAGATGTGATAATTACATGTAACTAATATTTATGTTCAAGATTTCCAAGACAATTTCTGTACAATGCAAGGAAGTCTTCCATATCATAAATCAGCTGTGCCTCTTGGTTTATTCAGAAGAAAGGACCAGTGTGCACAGACACACAGACATATCTGTATGGGAAGATGGATACATTGATCATGATAGTATCTGCACTCGCTTAGCTATACATCTACATCATGCCAGAATCTGTTTCAGTGAAAAGCAGATAAAAAAATTACAGCATTAGAAATAGGAACAAGATCTTGGATATTGTGTCTTCATCTGCACAGTACAAGTGAGTTTCTTGTGTCATCTGCTCTCTGTTTTTAATACTCACCTTGAATTTGTATTGCTTTGATGCTGAGCCAAGCCTCATGCTACACAGGCAGTCCAAACAGATCCTGTGGTTAGAAATACTTCCTGTGACACATTTTATTCTGAAAATCTTTGAAATCATCACCACCAGAAATGTTTATATAGTTATATCATTTACCTGATATAAGAAAATGATGTGCAATATTCTTGAAAATATGTAGAAGGTCTATAGGAGACCGAGTTATTCAGTTCCTACAGTTCTGACATGTATTTTCAAAAGTGTAGCTTAGGTAACTTCCAGTTCTACATGCTGACTTCTTCTTATATGGTTTTAGGAGTCTAAATACACCTCTGTGGCATGAGGTAGCCTCAGTAACCAGTCTGAAATGCTTAACAGCTCTAGGCAGGAAGGTGTGGAGAGATTTTCACTGCAATTCCAGATTCCTATTGCAGTGGTACCTGTGTTGGTGGAGGTATTATCTGTATATTAGGTAGGAGAAACGGAAATAATGAATTTCTTTGCCTTTTAGCCCTTAAATCTGTTGAATGTAGAGTCTGAAACAGGTAGAGATTATCAGACCTTGAACAGGTTCCATTTCAAATAAATTAAAAGGAAATAAATCATGTTTAGCATCTGATAACAAATAATTTGATAATTCTACATTTAAATGGAATCATAATAGAAATATAAATAATGTCCCTGTGAACAGCAGATGGTTTTACCGTGATGGATGTAATTAAAATAAATGATAGGAACAATTCTGCAAACAAATAGACATTAATTAAATCTTTATTACAATGTCAGTCTGTAGAAAAACGTATTACACATGTCTGATATGTTAAAAAGTGGTTTTCCTCTCTCAATTAATACCGTATTAAATACTAATCTTATTTTTTTAGAGTGTAGCTAACTCAGAAAAATAATCTCCTGAATGTAGATCATTTCTTCATTAGCCTCTGGAGAAAATTATTCTCTCCCTGGGGATGAGTAATCTGTATTCCTTCCGTTCTTCTGTAACCAGATTTTGTTTGCAAATACAATTGCATTAATAAGACTCCCACTTTCTCAGTCTTAGATAAGTTTAAATATAGCATTTTGGTAGTGCTCTTATGATGAATGTATCTATTGCTACAGGCACTCCAAGACCAATTTTTTAGAGCTATCTACATATATTTATTCAGGAAAAAATGTGTTCTCTGTGTCCTGGGAGAGTTTAATGCATAATGACTGCCATTCTCTTTTCAAATCAGGTAAATACTTGTGCAAAGCAAGGCAGAACTGCACCTAACCACTTCTGTAAGCAATGTTTTCCTGTGCTTACATGGTAATAACTGCATGTGTAGCTGAGAGGTGTCGTTACACCCATGTTGCATGTGCAACTGCATGAATCCTCATAATAATATGTGGAACAAAACCCGACTGTCTTGGAGTGTTTTGATACATCAGGCTAAGCATGGATCACTGCACTGCTGCTTCTTCCACGTGTAGATCATGTACTCTGAAGGCTTTTGTCCCAAAGGATCACGTTGTGTCAAATGATTGACAACAGCAGTAAAATATCCTGTGAAATGGAAGTGAATCTGTAAAAAGAATTTCTTGAGGTAGCAATGGTGTCCCAGGGAACATTTGATGTGACAAGAGCCACCAGAAAGAACAAAATGTAAGTGGCTTAGAGCCATGGGTTTTTGCTGTGAGCTTGTGGCTTGTGTATTAACGGGTTCGATTTTCTTTTTCCTTCATAGGGTGAAAAAGAGTTAAAAGGTGACCTAAGAAGAGCAAGGGGAAACAGAATACATAAATTTGCACTTGGCTAATTTAGGGAGCAACTCCAATAGGGTCAATTTGCATTTCTTTCTATGTGACATTCATCAAAGGAAAGAAAAGGAAATCAAGACAGACTGAGACCATTATTAGCTCATTTCTCGCATGGTAACTGCCTTTGCACCAGCTCACAGGCTGTAAGGAAAGACATGTAACCTCTTTGCATTTTATGGCAAAGCTCTGCATCTTAAATCTGGGGAGGCTCTTGATTTGCCCAGATTCTTCTTTAATCTTGAATGAACGGGGCATTTTTATAGGTTCAGCATACAAAACTGCAACTTCATTGGAGAACTTGCTACCACTGAAATCTCGATGCACTGCACTGTTAAGCATCTTCGGCACAAAACTTTGATCTTCCCTTTCTGCCTCTCATTTTTTAGCAAAATATGTCTAACCGACTAGATAGGGAGCCAGGAACACACCCCTTCATTCCCAGAATCCTAATGATGTTTTAAAAATGGAGAATATGCACTTTCTTTGTAACTACCACAAAATGGCTGTGCAGCTGGCTATAATGATCTTGAGGAATTTAGTGGAAAAATTGAGTAGCAACTGTTGCTGGATTTTATATATTCAGTATTTTCACTAGGAATGTAGAAGATGGTATAGGAAAAGCACTTCAGGCATCAGAAAGAAAGAGGTAATTAAAAGATTTAAAAGGATAAGATTAAAATTCAAAATGATCTTGACAAATTAACATGTGGGGCTGAGACTGACGAAGCATATCTCTTAAAGCAAAATGAAAAGGCATTCTTCTGTAGAAAATGCAATCCAATACAGAACTTTAGCACTGAAGAAAACTGGAAAAGCAGTGCAACAGGAG